>NW_007259234.1:0-791 GCF_000164805.1 Carlito syrichta
GTGAATGATCTCATGGAAAGTTTGTCCAATGTGTTTCTCCTTCACTTCTGCCTTAGGGAGTCCGATTATTCTTAGGTTAGGCCTCTTGAGGTAGTCACTCATCTCTTGAAGGTTTTGTTCTGTCTTTTTGAGCTTATTTTCTATGTTTTTAAGAGTTTGGGTTATTTCTATATTTTGGTCCTCACGCTCTGAGATTCTTTCTTCTGCTTGGGTAATTCTGCTTTCCATGCTTATCAGTTTGTTATTTATTTCATTCACAGTATTCTTTATTACTGTTATCTCAGATATCAGCTCCTTCCTAGTTTCTTCTTGTGTCTCCTCAATTCTTTTTAATCTCTCCATTATTGTTTTGATATCTACATTTGCAGTTTGAGACCCTTCATTCTGGGGGCTTTTCATTGTTTGCATTCCAAAGTCAGTTTTCTCAGTGTCTGCTCTCCCAAGCATCTGGAAGAGACCCATACTCTTCTTTTGGTTTTTCTTTATTTCTGTAAATTTTTCTCCCTCTCCCCCTTTCCCTCCCTCTCTTTAATTCTGTTTTTGAGGGAAGGTGGGATTGCTTTTATTTCTCTTCTGCAATGACCTGTTCTTCCTTATGAGTGTCTTCTGGCTTTGTTCACTTTTCCCTCTGCTTTACAGTCTGTCTATTCAGCAGTATGCCGTCTTGGTCCCTAGATTTAAAAAGGGGGCATATAAAAGAGGAAAATAATGGAGGTGGGCGGGTCAGTAGGGAGTTAGAAAGAGAGACGTGCAAGAGGGAAAACAGATATACATACCAACTATCATGTGAG
>NW_007259234.1:2406-3317 GCF_000164805.1 Carlito syrichta
CTGGGTGCCCGGGCTGGAGACAATGCAGCCGGGGAGGGATCTGGAGGGGGCTGGGACCAGAGACTTCCACACACAAGTAGAACAGCAGCAGTGGGGGGGGCGCAACATCTGGCCCTGCGTGGGACTGAAGTTCCCAGGCCTGGCACCAACACAGTTGGTGGTGGGCTGGGGGATGGGGGAAGAGAAGTAATAGCCTTTTTGGGAAATCACGTTCAGAGAATCTCACCAGTTCACCTATGCTGTCGCCATCTTGCCCGGGCTCCCCCATTATATGCTTCAATCTGTACCTTTCTGATTATCAGAGACCAGAAAGACAGCTTTTTTTTTCTTTCTGAGGAAATTGTGTTGGCCCATGCTTTTGCAACTTGAAGATTTTTGTTTAATTGAATTCAAATTAAGATGATACATCCAATATTCCCTCTACTCAGTCAATCTTGGTTGCTCACTATGTGCCAGATACTAACAAGGACCACAGCCTATTTATTGGTCAACATTCCAAAATATAGGTGTTTTTAGTTGTTTCCAGGTGTGAGTAGCTAGGTAGACACAATGTACATGTATTGTTTAATGAGTTGCTTGGAAAGTGTGTGTGTGTGTGTGTGTGTGTGTGTGTGTGTGTGTGTTGGAACTATGCTGTGACATAGAGTGCAGCCAATATGAGATATTTTAATATCTGATTATCTATCTATATATTATAGTGTTTAATACATTTATATTTATGATCATTGTAGAAAATTGAATAAAGTCTCATACCCTAAGATGTCCATATCTTAATCTCTAGAAATTGTGACTGCTACCTTATAAGGCCAAGGGGGCTTTATAGATGCAAATGAATCAAGGATCCTGTAATGGGGAGATTATCCTCAATATGTGGGTGTGTCTAAATGTAATCTCAAAGACACTTATAACAG
>NW_007259234.1:4611-5925 GCF_000164805.1 Carlito syrichta
AATTTATGTCTAATTTACTGTTGAACCTACACACATTTCTGAATTTTCTGGGGGAAAAATTTGTATAACTAAAACTACTTTGATTATTTTAAAAAATCTTTTTTGACAATACTTTGGTTATGAATTTACAACTTTAGCAGTTTGAAACAGACTTATTTACCATTCCTACAATTTCGTCAATTAAATTATCTTCTTTACAGTTCACATATGTTGTTTGTTGTGTTTGAAAAATCTAACTCATCATTATATGTGTTTTATAGTTTCTGATTGTAAGCTAAGTGACTGTAAGCAAGTCATGATCACTAGGTATCCTTAACCATGGTAGATCAGCCATTCACAGCTGTTCATCATTTCCTACCATCAAACATTCCTGGAGTACTACTATTTTATATTAAATCTTCACTTTTAGAATTCTTCACTTTTAAGCTTCACTGATAATACAGTCACTGTGGGCCCTGTGGCTATGAATTCCACTACCTCCACTATATATGACATTATTTTTTCCAAAATTTATCTACAGAGTTTCCTCCCTTTCCCACAAAAATGAAAAGTATTTATGATTTCCTGTTGATGGCAGAACAGAGACCTAGACTGCCATTTAAGAGGAGAAAAGGGGAAGGTTATAACTGAGTTCAGTGCTGAACTGAATTTCCGTAAGTATGATTTGATTCCCACTGCACTGATCTAGTTAGATTTTGATGATCTGCCTTTTTTCCTTACCAGCACTGGCAAGAATATATAGAGAGGAGTCGCAGCTAAAATACTCTGCTTCAGATGATTGTTTTGTTTCATAGGTAAGTCCGTCACCATGCCAAGAGACCTTGGGTTTTGAGTCACCTGGTTCTATGTTTGTAGTTCCTAGAAAATGAAACAAAGGTCATAGACATAGAGTGAGTATGTGATTCATGCATTCATACGTTCAGTCAGCAAATATTATTAAAATCATGAGATAAGCTCAAAGAGCAGGTATGGCCCATGTATTTAGAAGAATAATGTCTATATCCTTCTAAAAACCCTAGCATGTATGTATACTGAAAGGCTTGTATTATTATTGGATCCTGGGCATTGAATGAGGAGTCAAGCATATGGATCGGACTGCATACAATTCACTAAAACTATATTCTGTGACACTGTTAGAACGTATGATGTAACACAACTATTGACTTCCACTATCTGGCAAACTTTTCTTCTGAAAATTTGTTCACATGGAGCCTGGATGCACTCACAGTCTTGTCCTTTGTTCCCAAAGCACAATTGGATACACATTATACTTACTGAAAAACAAAATCCCTCTGGAAGCTGCAGAACCTCATG
>NW_007259235.1:0-1063 GCF_000164805.1 Carlito syrichta
CGAGGACCCCTTCCATCTCTACCCCAGAGTCCAGGAATTGTCAGTGTCCCCCTACGAGAGCCCTAGGACAGTGCTGTGAAAATCAAGGGGTGGTCATTTTATGCCTCAGTCTAGAGGCAGGCCAACCATGGGGGCTTTTCTAGGAAGAAATTCCACAACTGAAGTGCACTTTTCAATGCTGACCCCATTACCCTGCTGTTGTCGGCAGGTCTTGCGCTCTCAGTAACTATAGCCCAGAAGAAACCACTTTAAAGTGTTGACCCATGTCCCCCTGGTTCCTCAGGGAGATAAGGCCTCCCCTTCCCAGGCAGAAACAAAAGAGCCCAGGCTTGGATGTCAGAGCAGGGAGAGGTGGAAGTCAAGCCGAGCAAAATCAAACAAGAAGACACTGGAAGTTCCTAGAAAACACATATTTTTCTTTTCAGTTATTATGACAGATATAGGAAGGTCGACAGAAAATAAAAGTGTCTACATTTTAAATTTCAATAATTTTTAATGAACATAGCATTTTATTTTTACAGCTCAAACTTAATGTAGAAAAAGATCTTTATATCGGAGAGTGTACGGGGCACCCTTTACACAAGTAACTCCATCTCAGAAAAAGACTTTATCTTATTTCCTAAAAGACCTCATGCCAACAGGGACCGGTTGTTTGCCTCACCCGATAGACACCACAGGCAACCGGGTGAGAACAGAACCAGGCATATGCCCTTCCGCTGTCAGACCTCATCAGAAAGGCTTTGTGACCATAAAAAGAACAGGACTTCACCAGCTCGAAACAGCCACTTGAACAGACACCATCTTGCTGTCCCCATGAAAAGCTCCTGTCATCTTCCACCAGAGACTCTGCCCATATTCTTGCAAGATGTGGATGTGCCATCCAAGCCGGCACGGGAAAACTCCTCCTCACCTTGGCTCTCCCTAACCTGGTTCGCTAACCCTTTCTCCTTTCCATTTTCTATTGACATCCAATGTTACTTTGACATGAATGTTTAATCTATGATTTTTATATATTGGTTAAGTACACTACTATCTACTGTGTGTGATATTGGCTGGACTGGAG
>NW_007259235.1:2464-4317 GCF_000164805.1 Carlito syrichta
CGAATGTGTAAGCTGTCTGATGAAAAATTTTAGACGTTTGTGCAGGGAGTGGAGTTGGAGACACTTTAATTAAATGCATGCAAAGATAAAAGACATGTAAGGTACGGGGAGCAGTGAAGAAATGATTCCCCAAAGAGTCCTTTTTGATTAGCTGAGACTGAGACTGACCTAGCCCAGCTTTGAGGAGCACCCGGGTTCACACACCTTTCATGACTGGGGAGCCATTGCCTGCAACCACCACGAATAAATTAACAATTAAATTCCATTCTTGATATTTTTCCCATTTGAAATGTGACTCGCAAAACTTTATAAATATAAAAGGGTGATCAGAGTTCAATAGCAGTGAGTCATTTCACAGAGAAGCTTGCTTGCCTCTGTACTCGCAAATGTCAGCCTCATGAGGGGCAGAAGAAGAGCAAATGAAAAGATTTGAATCAGCTGCAACCGGCACACTTATTCCCAGAGTAGAATTCATTGAAGACAAGTGCCCGATCGCGACACTTGCTTCATTATAATAATAAGTTTGTGAGCGCCTGAGCCTGCGGGTTCGAGACCCGCCTAGGCAGAAGACCTCATCTCTACGATACATCCAAAAATCAGCCAGGTGTGGTAGTGCATGCCTGTAACTCCAACTACTTGGAAGGCTGAGGCGGAAGGGTTGCCAGAGCCCAGCAGTTAGAGGCTGCGGTGGCCGGGAGCGGCCGCTGCACTCCAGTCTGGGTGACAGAGTGAGACTCCAACTCAAAAAGAAAAGTGTTGGTGACCACACATTCTTCGACTCTCATGTATTATACATTGACATGAGACCAAACAGATCCTCAGACAAGGTTTTACTGGGAATTTGTTCAAAGGAGAAAACACGGGAGGAAGATTTGAGAGCTGGCTCCCTGAAGGGGGCTGCCCAGCGCCTTTTATTATGGAAGGAGAGGGGTGAAGCATCAAGAAGGTGTGTGTCAGCAGGAATAAGCTTTAAATATGCAGACATAGAATAAATAAATTTCAAGTATAAAAAATGATGAATTAGCTTAACCTACTTTGGGTTTTTTGTGTTTTGTTTTGTAGATACAGAGTCTTGCTATATTGCCCGGGTTAGAGTGCATCGCAGACTTGAACAATCGGGCTCAAGCGGTCCTCTCACTTCAGCCTTCTGAGTTGCTGGGACTCAAGACACACACCACCATACTCCAGGGTTTTTTGTATTTTTCATAACGATGAAGTTTCCCGACAAACTTCCAAGCTCAACATATCCTCCTGCCACTGCATCCCAAAATGCTGGGATCACAGTCATGAGCTTCTGTGTCTGACTGGGGTTTTTATTATTATAATGAAGCAAGTGTTGCAATCGGCCACTCTCTGTGTCTTGTTCGTATGTGGATGAACAGCGGACTGGCATCTATTGTCCAAAGCGAGACTAATGGTGAAACATTGCCTATTTAGTAAGTTTTTAAAGGTTGTGGTCTGTAGAGTGGCTCTAGATGGACCGTCGCTGCAAAATCTGGTGGTTAAATACATGAGCAAAGCAGAGTCCTGTCCTTGTTCGGCCTCAAAAGCAGGGGGGCAGATGGCATCAACAATCGCATAGCCCCTTGAAAAGACAGCCTCTGCAGTCATGGGTGGACCACCAACCATGGAAACACAGCTCAATGGAAAGAGTTTTGCCTGTTGCTTTATGCTGCTTGGACTCGGGCCAGTGTCCACTGGTCCCTCCCACAGGAGAGTGCCAGCCACGAAAGCCCATCCCCAAAGGAAATACTGTTAAGTAGGAAGTACCCAGAACAACACAGTAGCATTGGCACGGTTAGGAGGTTCTAAAACAGATGCAACTTAATATCCTTGACCCACTGACCAGAAAT
>NW_007259236.1:0-3821 GCF_000164805.1 Carlito syrichta
TGGCTGGGTAGGTTATTCTTGGTTGAATTGTTTCTCTTTTAGAACTTTGAAGATAGGGCTCCAGGTTCTCCTAGTCTGAAGGGTTTCTGTGGATCAATCTGCTGCTATTCTAATTGGTTTCCCCTGTTAGGTAGTCTGGCCTTTTTCTCTTGCTGCCTTTAGGATTTTTCCTTTTATAGCTACTTTGTTTAGGTGAATTATGATGTGTCTGGGAGTTGGTCTTCTCATTTGTTGTCTTGCAGGGGTTCTCTGAATCTCTTGTGTTTGAATTTTTTCATCCTTGATGAGATGAGGGAAGTTTTCTTGAATGATTTCATGAAATGTTTGTTCCAGTGTGGCTTCTGTTTCTCTCTCTGCCTCAGGAAGGCCAATTACTCTTAGGTTTGGTCTCTTGAAGTGATCATTCATCTCTTGCAGGTTTTGTTCTGGCTTTTTGAGCTTCTTTTCTATGCTTTTGACAGTTTGGGTTAGTTCTGTGTTTTGGTCTTCGAGCTCTGAGATTCTTTCTTCTGCTTGACTGATTCTGCTTTCCATGCTTATTGGTCTGTTATCCATTTCCATCACAGTATTCTTTACTCCAGTCATTTCTGACATCAGCTCCTTCCTATTTTCCTCTTGTCTCTCCTCAATTTTTAAAATTCTCTCCATTAATGTCTTGATGTCTGGGTTTGTTGCATGTGACCAGTCATTCTGGGAGCTCTTCATTGTTTGTGCTCGAGAATCTGTTTTCTCAGTGTCTGATCTCCCAGGGGTCTGTGTGAGACCTATATTCTTCTTTTGGTTTTTCTTCATTTGTGCGGTTTTTCCCCTTCCCTACTTTTTCCTTCCCTCCACACCACCGTCTTCTTTAATTCTGTTATTCAGGGGTAAAGGGATTGGTTTTACTTCTGTTTGTTCAATCTCCTATTCTTTATGTATGTCCTCTTACTTTGTTCAATTCTGGAGTTGCACTGTAGGTTGGGGTGGTCCTTTTTGCCTTTTTGAGATTTACTTACAGGGGGAGCTGTGATTCAAAATCTATCTGCAGGTCCTGGTATTCGCTGACAGGCGTGTGAATAATCTGGAACCCACTTCCCACTGCCTTGGAATCTGTCCATGCAGTGAGGCTGTAGGTTTACTCTCTGAAATAAAATGTAGTTAGCAGAGGGAAGAGAATGGAGCAGAGAGTGAGTTGAAGAGGGGGGTGGAGAGATAGAGGAGTAAGGGGGGAAACAAACAAGTGTGCCAACAAATAGAGAGAGAGGCCTATACTGAAACAGATAAAAACAATAGACCACAGCTACAGACATACCAACTCTCATACAGACAAAAATAAAACATATAGTGATGCTAACATACCAGTTATCCAACCACCTTATTAGTGTGCTCTTCCTCTATACAAAGATATGGTTTACAGAGAGAAGGAAAGAGAAGAAAAGGAAGAGGAAAAAAAAAAGGAGCAATACAGTAGGAATAGAAGTAAGTCATTAAACTAACAGAATCAATGAAGCACACTCTGAGACATTTCGTTAAATCCAATGTCCTTTCTGGTCTGATTTCTAGTTTTCTTTTCAAGCTGGTAAATTAGTTTGCAGTTAGGGTCAGTTGCCCCTGGTCTGCTGTGAAGGACAGTTCAGATCACCCTCTGTTCACCACTCTGGCCTATGTCTTTATCAAGCTTGTTTCTCCCGTTTCGGTGTTGTTATCTTGAATCGCCTGCAGGTGGTGCTATCTCAGCTGCTCACCCCAGAGGGGGTGGGGCCAGACAGGGACGGCAGAGGCTGAAGATGGAAAGATGGCTGCCTGCCTCAGGGCAGATGGCAGGAGACTTATGGCGGGCAGGACATCTCGGTCGCAGGAGAGGTGGCAGCGATCCCAGCAGATCTTCCCTGAAGGGGCTTCAAGGACTGAAGTTGTGGATTGTCTCTGGCTCAGGTAGTGCGATGTGCTACCGGTGGCGGTGGCTGCAGTGGCTGCAGTGGCAGTGTTTGCACTGCAGTGGCTGTCCAGACTTCTGTGATGCCCCAGCATTGGCAACGGCCGAGCTCCATATGAAGAGCAGGCTGCGATGTTGGGGTCCATAGCCCCTGGGGCGAGAGTTAGAGACCCACTGCAGTTCTCCTTTGCAGAGGTTTTCACAGATTGGGTTGCCCCATCACTTGGGTGTCATTTTTTTATAGTGAGGGGTGTTGCTGCCACTGACTCGATGGTAGTGTAAGTTACAAGTCCCCAAATGTGCTGCAGCTTAGCACTTAGAGGGCTTGCACTCAATGAGCTTTGTTGTTGCATGTATGCCCCCATTAGGCCAATATGGGAGTTTGTGCAGACCCATTGTGGAGTTTCTCAATCCAGTCTTATACCTATCCTGCAATTGGACATTTAGACTGCCATAGGGCTTGTTCCAGTGATGGGCTCTATTGCCTGCAAGGCAAAATAGATGGTTTCCAGTTGCTTTCTATCAAGGTGTAATGTGTCTTGGCCCTTTTTCATAGGTGAGACCAAAATTCAATTGGTCACTGTAATCTTTCACTTTTCTACCATAGCCCCCAACTGTATCCCTCATTAGTGATGTGAACATCTAGTTCACCAGGTTGGACAGAGTTATATACCATTAAAGCTTGTACTTTGGCAACAGCCTGTTTAGCCACCATGAAAGCCCTTTTCTTTACATCCATTTCATCCACCAACAATACTTTCTGGGGAATTTCTATGAGTCAAACTCCGTGTTAAGCAGTTGAGAATACCTGGGTGAATCAATGACAGAGTTTCTACCTTCATAAAGTTTCAGACTGGTGGAGTATATAGGCATTAGCAAACTAATTAATTAAAATTTTGATTTTTGCTACTAAGGAGGAGGAGAGAATATATTATGGAAGATCCTTTTTTTTTTTTGGTATGGAATATCAAAGTCAGCATTCATGAGGAAAAAATGGTTAATGTTGTTTCACCATCTATTGAAACATGTGTCTAGTGACCCCCTATCTTCACTTGCTTAACTCTTGTTATATCATCAGGGGCCATGAGAAGCAATTTTAGTTTCTTTGGTATGTTCTAACTTTTTGTAAGGATTGATATGCCCTGAAATTTATTCTTTTATTCTTTATTAAAAGTCTGCAAGGAACAAAAAAAATTTACTTATATTTTTAATGAAATGAAATTCATACTGTCTCACAATTACAATCTGAGTCCATTGAACATTTATAAAAATCAAAGATACTTATCATCTTGAAATAATTTGCTATTTTATTATTCTAAGAATTTTTTATCAGTTATCATTGATTACTCTCAACAATTCTAAGAAACATTAAATAACAAGAATACAGAATAAGGATGAAATTTTAAAAAGGATGATACAACAGTGAAATAAATCATCACTATGCCATCAACCTTCAATTTTTATATTGAATTGACCAAAGTATTATATCATTGATTTCTAAAAAAAAAAAAAAAGGTAAAAGGATATCAGACACACAATCTTTGTGGACTGATTTTAATGTTCGTTGAACACAGTTGAGGATGAAGAATTTTTTTTTCTCCCCACACCAATAAAAAGAAAACAATTGAGAGAGGATATGATTCATAATTATTGGCTGAATCAGAAGATAAATGTGAAGTGATGAACTGCAGTACTCCAGACTAAAATGATGATGGTGAAATTGATGGCATATGTAAAATCTCAGACTGTGAGTCTTCATATGCAAAATCAACTTCCTATCCAAATTTAAGGTTGATAAGTGAATAATATATATATATATTTATCAATATTTTTATTATGGTTTTGTGGGGTACAGTTAAGGGTTAGGTGTACAATTACATTTCATTCAGGCACCCTGTTGATAAGA
>NW_007259236.1:3841-14471 GCF_000164805.1 Carlito syrichta
TTCTTTCTTTCTTTCCTTCCTTCCTTCCTTCCTTCCTTCCTTCCTTCCTTCCTTCCTTCCTTCCTTCCTTCTTTCCTTCCTTCTGTCTTTTGTTTTAAAGATGTGGGATACAATTCAGGGTTAAGCATACAAATGGTCATTGTACAGGTAAAGTTAGGGCCTCGCTTTGGTCCCCACTTCACATGGTTTGAGATCAGGTGCCCTCATTGATGCATTGTCCTCCCTCCCGCATCTTGCAGTTTCCCTCTACTGCCAATTCCTTTCTTATAGTATTTTGACAAATTTTCAGCATCCGCTTATGAATGAACATGTGGTACTCAATTCTTTGTTTCTGTGATAGATCACTAAATATAATCGACTCTAAATTCTTCCAAGTTTTTGTGAAGTTCATAATTTTGTTCTTTGTGACTGCATAATATTCCATTGTATATATGTACTACATTAAAAAATTATAGTCCACTTTTGATGGACAGCACAGTTGGTTCCATGTTTTTGCTATTGTGAATAATGCTGCAATAAACATGCATGTGCAGGTATCCTTTTCCATAGAGTAATTTCAGTTCCACTGGGTATATTCTCATCTGGGGGATTGCTGGGTCATATGGAAGGTTGATTTTTAGACCTTTTAGGAATTATCATAGTTTTCCACAGAGGCTGTACTAGTTTACATTCCCACAAACAGTGTAGAAGTGTCTCCTTTTCTTTGCATCCTCACCAGCATCTTTTGTTGTTTGAGTTATTGATTGTGGTCATCCTGACTGGAGTTGAATGGTATCTCAATGGTTTTAATTTGCATTTTTCTATTTTTTAAATATATCTGTTGGTTGCTTGTATGTCTTCTTTTGTGAAGTGTCTATTCATATCTTTTGCCCACTTTTAATATGACTGTTTATTTTTTTCTTTTTGGCACATTTGAGTTCCTTGTAGATCTGGAGTTTAGGCCTTGTTCAGAAATTCAGTTGGCAAATATTTTTTTCCATTCTGTGGGCTGTCTCCCAACTCTCTTGATGGTTTCTTTTGCTTTTCAGAAGCTTTGCAGTTTGATGAGGTCCCACTTGTCTATCTTATCTCTTCTGTCATGGGCATTTGGAGTTTTGATCAGAAATTGCCACTTCCAATTTTCATAAGTGTGTCTCATGCATTTTCTAAACTTCTTATAGTTTGAAGGTTTTATGTTTAGGTCTTTGTTTCTTTTAGAGTTGATTTTTTTGTGTGGGTGATAGGTGGAAGTCTTGTTTTAATCTTCTGCATGTGGTCAGCCAGTTTTTGTAGCACCATTTAATGAATAAGTTCTCCTTTCCCCAGTGGTTGTTAGTGGAGGTGTTATCAAAGATGAGAAGTTAAGGTTTTGCTTTTGGAATCTCTGTCCTGTTCCATTGTTCTTTATGCCTGTTCTTGTACCAATACCAGGCTGTTTTGATTATTGTAGCCTTATAGTGAAGTTTAAAGTCTGCAATTATCATACCTCCTGCTTTGTTTCTTTTGCTGAGGATTAATTTGACTATTCTTTTTCATTTATATTTCCATATAAATTTCTGTATTGTTGTTTCCAGGTCTGAGGAGAATGCTGCTGATCATTTAATGGGTATTGTGTTAAATCTGTAGATTGCCTTGGGTAGAATGGACATCTTAACAATGTTGACTCTTCCAATCCACAAGCATGGAATATTTTTTCATTTGTTTGTGTCATCTTTGATTTCTTTGAGCAATGTTTTACAGTTTTTGTTGTAAAGGACTTTAACTTCTCGGGTTAGGAAGATGCTGAGGAATTTCATAGATTTTTTTGTGGTTATTGTGAGTAAGATTGTGCTTTTTATTTGTTTCTCTACCTGTTTATGTCAGTAGATAAAAATGTGACTGTCTTTTGCATATTAATTTTGTACACTGAGATTTTACCAAAGTCCTTTATCAGTACAAGAAGATTTTTGACAGATTATCTTGGACTTTCAAGTTATAAAATCATATTGTCAGCAAAGAGGGATAAATTGACTTCCTCTTTTCATATTTGGATACCCCTGATTTCCTTCTCTTTTCTGCTCTAGCTAGGACTCTCATTCTTCTTGTTGAACAAGAAGCATGAAAATGGGCAGTCTTGTCTTGTTCCAGTTTCCAGTTTCTGTCCATTTAACAATAAGCTGACTATGTGTTTATCGTAGATGGCTCTTACTATTTTAAGGTATGTTCCCTCTATGCCTAGGTGTTCAAGTGTTTCAAGAAGGGATGCTGGATTTTATCAAAAACCTTTTCTGTGTCTAATGATATAATCATGTGGTTCTTGTTTCTACATCTGTTGATGTATAATTAGATTTATGTTCTTGCAGATTTTGAACCACCCTTGCATCCCAGGGATGAAGTCTACTTGGTCATGGTGGATAATTTTTGAGATTTGTTGTTGGTTCCTATTTGCTAGAATCTTGTTGAGTATTTTTGCATCTATATTTATCAGGGATATTGGCCTGTAGCTCTCTTTCTTTGTTGAATCTTTATCAGGGATACTGGCCTGTAGCTCTCTTTCTTTGTTGAAACCCAGTTTGGGTGTCAGTATGATGTTAGTTTCATAAAATGATTTGAGAAGAGTTCTGTCTTTCTCAGTTGTTGGAATAGTTTCATTAGAATTGGTATCAGCTCCTCCTTGTATGTTTTGTACAACTCTGCTGGAAAGCTGTCTGGTCCAAGACATTTTTTTGTGAGTAGTTTTCTTATGATAGAGTCGATTTCCTGGTTTGTTTCTGGTCTACTTAATGTCTCAATTTCTTCTTGTTTCAACCTTAGGAAGCTGTGTGATGTCAGAAAGTCCTCTATTTCATTTAGGTTTTTGAATTTGTTTTCATACAGGTGTGCATAATAATCTCTGATAATTTTTTGTATTTCTTCATGATCGATTGTGATTTGATCTTTCACATTTCTGATTGTTTTTATTTGGGCTTTGTGTTGCTTTTTCTTGGTCAGTTTGGCTAGGGGGGTCCATCAATCTTGCTTATCCTTTCAAAGAATAAATTTTTTGTTTTGCTGATTTGGCTTATGATATTTTTGTCTTCTATGTCCTGTATTTGGGCTTTTACTTTGGATCTGGATTCTTCGGCTGAAGTTAGGGTTTTGGTGGTCTTGCCTTTCCAGTTTCTTTAGGTGATTTGTTAGGCTATTAACTTGTGATCTTTCCATTTTCTTGATGTTTGTTCATAAAGAAATGAATTCCCCTCTCAGTATTGCTTTCATGATATCCCAGAGGTTTTGGTAAGATGTGTCTTTATTTTCACTTGTTTCCAGAAATCTTTTAATTTCTGCTTTGATTTCTGTTTTGATCCAGGAGTTCAGCATCATGCTGTTTAGAGTCCCTATTTTTGTGAGTTTTGGGGTAGCTTTGTTGATACTGATATTTATTTTTATTTCACTGTGGTCTGAGAAGGTGCATGGCAGTATTTCAATATTATGAAATTTGTTTATGGTTGATTTATGGTCGAGGATGTGTTTGATATTGGAGTACATTCTATGTGGTGATGAGTAGAATGTATATTCTGTGGTTGTTGGGTGGAGTGTTCTGTAGCTATCTATTAAGTCCGTTTGATCAAGTGTTAAGTTGAAGTTCTGAATTGCCTTGTTGATTTTTTGCCTCTATAATCTATTTAGGGTTGTTAGTGGAGTATTTAAGTGACCAACTATGATAGGTTTAGAGTCAATATCTCATTTTAGTTTACCTAGGAGCTGCTTTATAAAGGTTGGTGCTCCTCTTTTGGGTGTAATATGTTTAGAATGGATATTTCTTGTTGATGGATTGAATATTTTATCATTATTTAGTGACTGTATGTATCTTTTTAAATTTACGATAATTTAAAGATATTTTGTCTGATATTGAAATCACAACTCCTGCTTTTTGTGGTCTGTTCACCTGAAAATTTGTTTTCCATCCTCTTACTTTGAGTCTGTGAGTGTCCATTCTGGTGAGAGGAGTCTCCTGGAGACAGCATACTGTTGTGTAATGTTTTTTGTCCAGTTTTCCATTCTATATCTTTTCAGTGGTGCATTTAGTCTATTCACATTCAGGTTACTTATCGAGATGTGAGAGTTTATCTCTGTCATGATATTCTTGTACGATTTGTTGTTGTTTGTTTATTTGTTGGTTTTCTTTTGATTTTGGGGTTGATATATGTGTATATTTTTTCCTGCATTCTTGGGAAGAGTGTGGTCATTCTTTTTCTTCTATGTTTAATACTTTCTGAAGTATTTCTTGTAGAGCTGGTCTGGATGTGGCATAAACTCTTAGGGATTGAATGTCTGGGAAGGATTTTAATTCTCCATCACTGATGAAGCTTAGTTTAGCTGGGTAGGAAATTCTTGATTGGAATAGCTTACCTTTGAGAACTTTGAAGAATTGATCCAGTCTTTTCTGTCGATAAGTCTGCTGCTCTTCTTATTGGTCTTCCCCAGTAAGTAGTCTGACATTTCCTTCTCACTGCATTTAGGATTTTTCCTTTTATACCTACTTTGTGTAAGCAGATTATTTATATAAAAGAAGTATAATTCTTCCTTATGTAGACCCTCTGGATTTGTTCAATTTTGAAGCCAGACTGAAAATGGGAGGCTGTGATAAGTTCATGGAATTATTTTGGATAATTTCAGAAATGCCAATTAATCATAGGTTAGTCCTCTTGATATAATCACACATCCCTTGGAGATTTTTTGGGGGGTCTTATTAATCTTCTTTTCTATGTTTTTAACAGTTTGGGTTAGTTCCATATTTTGGTCCTCAGGTTCTAAGATTCTTTCTTCTGTCTTGTTGATTCTGCTTTCCATGCTTGTCAGTTTATTTTTTATTGTTTTCCTTACGGCCATCATCTCAGTGATCAACTCCTTAATTCTTTCCTTTTGTCTCTCCTCATTTCTATTCCTTCTCTCTGTCTTGATTTCTGAGTTTGTAGTTTGAGACCAGTCATTCTGGGGGCTCTTCATTGTTTCAGTTTCAAATTTGTATTATCACGTATTGTCTTCACAGGGGTCTTTCTGGGTCCTGTATTCTTCCTTTAATTCTTGTTCAGTTGTGATGATTTTCCTTCTCCTACCCAACCTTCTTTAATTCTATTGCTTAGTGATAGGAGGATAACTTTCACTTCTGGCTGCTCAATCTCCTATTCTTCCCTATGTAGATCTTCTGGATTTGTTCAGTTTTGAAGTTGCACTGGAAATGGGGTGTGTGTGTGTGTGTGTGTGTGTGTGTGTGATTTTTTTGAAGTTTTGAGATTCGATTTATGTTTGATGGGGAAGATGTTGCTCAGAAGCCATCCGCAGATCACAGTATCTACTGACAGGTGTATGGGCCCCCCCCGGAACACAATTCCCACCACCTTACAATATCTCTATGCAGTGGTGGCAAATATATGCCCTTTGAAAGCAAAATGAGGTCAGTAAAAGGAAAATAATGGAAGAGGGGAGGGAGATGAAGGGAAGATGAAGAGAGAGGAGAAGGAGAAGGAAAACAGACAGGCACACTAACTAATGAATAAACAAAGAAACAAACAAAAACTAAAAAACAAAAACACACAAATATGCAAACAATAAAAAAATCTGATAATGCATTCCTTCTCAAAAATACCTATATGCAAACAGAAAAACTAAAAACACACCAAGAAAACAAAACAAAAAAAAACAAGTACTAAAACTTAAACAAAAAAAGAGAAGAAAAAACCAGATTCCTCTGTGGCCATTTTCCTTTCCCAAGCACTGTTGCTACTTCTGGGCACAGCTGTGGTAGGGAGTGGGCTAGGGTCTCCAGCCCTTCTCCTCCACTCTCAGCACAGACTGGTCAGGTTACTCTTAGTGTGGGTCAGACACCCCATGGACTACTGTGGGACAAGAGTGAATCCAATCCCGACTCACTGAACTAATCTACTGCTGCTGCCACCAAGTTCCCCATTCAGATCAGAGGTGTCTGTGTCTGGTCCAGCACAGGGGTGGGGTATCCACCTCTCTGTGTTTGCTCCTGAAGTTTCTTCTCTGAATCAGCAATGATCAACCCAAGAGGTGTGCAGAGATTGCCTCTGGGTCCCAGGTTGGAGGTTAAACATAACTGGGGGGGGGGGCAATGCAGGTCTCTGCCTGGTCATGGGACAGAGAAAACAGCAGCAGTTGATGTCTTTTTGCTGGCAGTGGGGCTCAGTTCCAGATTTCCTCAATGCACCCTCTCCATGATTACTTCTGCCAGTGACTGGCCTACTGCCTTAGTAGTGGTGTTGGCCAGGTGTCAGGTGCTGAGGAGCCCCAGACCTCTGCAACCTTCTCCTGAAAGACCCTTGAGAATGGCTGATGAGCCTGCATGCCAAAGGTTCAGATATCAGGTAGTGGTGGGTTGCAGCAGTGTGCTTGATCCTGAGTCTCCCCTCAGATGGACTTTCACTCACTCACCTGCATTCACCCACTCATGCAGACTGTCTTTATGGACACTTACTCTTGCAGAGACTTTCATGCTATCACTGGTTTCATTGCCAGCTTGCCTCCTCCCAGTGGTTGTTTCTTAATGACACTTGAATATGTATTCTTATCCACTTGGTTATTTAATGGATGAACTTTATAATGTAATATCTTAAGACAAGAACTTCAACTATCTTATTTCATTAAAAGACACTGTGGCAATGTCTTTTCACCATTTGCAATCTTAAGGTTTATAAGTGAGCGAATGTTGAAGGCATTTGTGTATAAAGAAATAACTGGAAGGGAAAATCATGGTCTTTGCAACAACTTGGATGCTGTTAAAGACCATCATACTAAGTGCAGAATACCACACTGAATACCACATGTTCTTACTCATAAGTGGACCCTGAACACAAGTCACATGAGCACAAGAATGGGTAGGAGTGAGAGGCAGGGGGACACATGATAACACAAAGCGTACCTGGTCCACTACTAATTACACATACACATAATTATAAATGTATTTATGCAACCTATTAACATTGACAGTGTCTTTTGAAAGAAAAATAGTATAGGGCAAAAAAAAGTAAGGCATGGATAGAAGCACAAGAAGTCTATTTTACACATGTTGAAAGCATGGGAAATGTTATGGCACTTGGCATATAGTAGTAGACTCCATTAAAAAATAAACTTTGAAATAATTAGGTAAAAGGTAATTTGCATTTTACTTCTTGACAATGTGGGTGAGGCCCATGTGTTAATTGGGCCCACTTCTGGCCAAAGTTTAATTATCAGGCCTCCCTCAGTTGAAACAAATAATAGAGCCCCAAGTCATTCAGCTGGGCCTATGGTGATTTCTTCAGAGCATGGCAGTAGACTGTATCTAAAGAAAAAGCTCAGAAGAATAAAGTCATAGATTAAAAATTGTCTTCTGTCCTTGAAGTTTGACAACAGTAATATCTCCATGTGAAACAAATGGTGCACTGCATAATGTACCTGCTCTCACCAACATTCAGGTAAATACATTCTTTTGTTAACTACTGAAACATTATCATCTCTCAATGTGTTGCTTAAAATTGACAGTAGTCCAAAAAATGTGACTGCCACCTCTGGGTGATGTTAGTAAAATCTCAGAGCAGTACTTCTCCCATCTTGATGAGATAACTTTATAAATACCAAGTGCTGCTCCTTTGTTATCTTCCTGTGATCATTTCTGGGCTCTTTAGATTTTTTTCATTAGGAAGGGAAATTGAGAAGTTGCTCATTTATTTATTTATTTTCAGAGACAACTGCATTCAAATGTTGTATTCATTTTTTGAGGTATTTTAAAATAAAATTAAAAAAAAAATTTACTTCCTAATTATCATATTTAGACATCATTTAAAAACTTTCTTGTTATAGTAGGTGATGATTTAGACATTTTATTTCAAGCATCTTTTTTCACCCTCCAATAACCCAAATAATTGCATCATAAATTATGGATTAAAACTATTGACAATGCTTACTTTCTTTTAACATATAGACATAGATTGTTACTAATACAAGAATTAGACTATATTTATTTATCTCTTCCTACTAAAGAGTTCTATTCCTGACATTAATAATCACATTTTCATTTGCTTAAATTTTTATGTGTTAATCGCTATTTTTCTTTTCCAAATACACCAACACATTTATCAAAGCTTAGGAATATTTTTTCTTTTTTTTAATTTTAAAGATGTGGGGGTACAATTAGGGTTAGGTATACAAATTCTCATTATGCACGTACCCTTGTTAATGAGGTGTGCCCCCTCTTCCCCAGGAAGATTCCCACTACTGCCAATCCCAATTTCTGTCCCTCTCCCAGCAGTTTCCCATTACTGTCAATCATTCTCTTAGAGTATTACGATAATTGTTCAAGGTCCACTTATGAGTGAGAACATGTGATACTCAGCTCTTTGTTTCTGTGAAAGATCACTAAGTTTTGTAGACTCTCAGTCCATCAGATTGCTGTGAAGTTCATGATTTTGTTCTTTATGACTGTGTAATATTCCATTGTGTATATGTACCACATTAAAAAAATCCAGTTCTCTTTTGATAGGCAGCACGGTTGGTTCCATGTTCTTGCTACTGTGAACAATGCTTCAATAAACACACATGTGCAGATATCTTTTTTTATAGAGTGATTTGAGTTCTTCTGGGTACATTCCCAGTAGGGGGATTGCAGGGTCATATGGAAGGTCGATTTTTAGATCTTTTAGGAATTGCCACACTGTTTTCCACAGAAGCTGTACTAGTTTACAATCCCACCAACAGTGTAGAAGTGTTCTCTTTTTGCTACATCCTCTCCAGCATCAGTTGTTTTTTTTTGTTATTGATGATAGCCATTCTGCCTGGAGTAAGGTGGTATCTCAGTATAGTTTTAATTTGCATTTCTTTGATGACTAATGAGGCTGAGAATTTTTTCATGTATCTGCTGACTGCTCATATGTCTTCTTTTGACAACTATTTATATCTTTTGCCCACTTTGTAATGAGGCTGTTTGTTTTTTTCTTTTCAGCACATTTGAGTTCCTTGTAGATCCTAGATGTTAGACCTTTGTCAGACATACAGTTGGCAAATATATTTCCCAGTCTGTGGGCTGTCTCCCCTCTCTCTTGATGGTTTCTTTGACTTTACAGAAGCTTGTCAGTTTTATGAGGTCTCACTTGTCTATCTTATCTCTCTTTTTTTAAATCAATATTTTTTATTATGATGTTGTGGGGTACAGTTAAGGGTTAGGTATACAAATACGTTTGATTCAGGCACCCTGTTGATAACAGGTGTTTCCCCATCCCCAGACAGATATTTGCTACCATTGATCCCATCTCCCTCCCCCCGAATAGTTTCCCACTACCGTCAGTCATTTTCTTATAGTATTACATTGGATGTTCAAGGTCCATTATATGAGTGAGAACATGTGATACTCGGATATTTGTTTCTGTGAGAGGTCACTCAGTATTATAGACTCTAGTTCCATACAGGTTGCTGTGAATTTTGTGATTTTGTTCTTTTCTATGACTGCATAGTATTCCATCGTGTATATGTACCACATTTTAAAAATCCAGTCCTCTTTTGATGGGCAGCATGGTTACTTCCAGGTTCTTGCTATTGAGAACAATGCTGCGATAAACATACGTGTGCAGATATCTTTTTTATAGAGTGATTTGAGTTCTTCAGGATATATTCCCAGTAGGGGGATTGCGGGGTCATATGGAAGGTTGATATTTAGAGCTTTTAGGAATCACCACACTGCTTTCCACAGAGGTTGCACTAGTTTACACTCCCAACAACAGTGTAGAAGTGTTCCCTTTTTGCCACACCCTCCAGCAGCTGTTATTTTTTGAGTTGTTGATAATTGCCATTCTGACTGAAGTTAGGTGGTGTATCAGTGTGGTTTTGATTTGCATCTCCCTGATGATTAGTGAGGTTGAACATTTCTTCATGTGTCTGTTGGCTGCTCAGATGTCTTCCTTTGTGAAGTGTCTGTTCATATCTTTTGCCCATTTTATAATGGGGTTGTTTGTTTTTTCTTTTCAGCACGTTTGAGTTCCTTGTAGATCAAAGATGTTAAGCCTTTGTCTGACCTGGTGTTGGCAAATACTTTTTCCCAGTCTGTAGGCTGTTTCCCTGCTCTCTTGATGGTTTCTTTGGCTTTGAAGAAACTTGTCAGTTTAATAAGGTCCCACTTGTCTATCTTCTCTCTTATGACTTGTGGGTTTTGGGTTTTGTTCAGGAATTGGAGGCCAGTTCCGATTTCTATGAAGGTATGTCCTTCATTTTCTAAGGTTCTTATGACTTGAGGTTTTACATTTAGCTCTCTGATCCATTTGGAGTTAACCTTTGTGCATGGGGATAGATAGGGGTCCTGTTTCAATCTGCATGTGATCAGCCAGTTTTCCCAGCACCATTTACTGAGTAGGTTCTCCTCTCCCCAGTGGTAGGTGGTGGAGACCTTGTTGAAGATGAGTTGGTTGAGAAATTGAGGTTTTGCTTCTGGAATCTCAATTCTATTCCATTGATCTATATGCCTGTTCCTATATCAATACCAAGCTGTTTTGATGATTGTAGCTTTATAGTAAAGTTTGAAGTCTGGTAATGTGATATCACCTGCTTTGTTTTTTTTTTTTTGGCTAAGGATTGTTCTGGGTATTCTTGGTCATTTGAGTTTCCATATGAATTCCTGTGTTGTTTTTTCTAGGTCTGAGAA
>NW_007259236.1:14537-18734 GCF_000164805.1 Carlito syrichta
TTTGATTTCTTTGAGCAGTGTTTTGTAATTTTCACTGTAAAGGTCTTTCATGTCTCTGGTTAGGAAGATGCCAAGGTATTTCATTTTTTAAAAAAATTTTGTTTAAAAATTTTTTTTAAATTAAATCAAAATTTTTTATTATGGCTTTGTGGTGTACAGTAAAGGGTTAGGTGTACAATTGCATTTCATTCAGGCACCCTATTGATAAGATGTGTTTCCCCTTCCCCAGAGAGATATTTGCTACTGTTAATCCCATCCCCCTTCCCTCCCCCATAGTTTCCCAGTATCGTCAGTCATTTTCTTTTATTATTAAATTGGATATTAAAGGTCCATTATATGAGTGAGAACATGTGATACTCGGATCTTTGTTTCTGTGAGAGGTCACTCAGTATTATAGACTCTAGTTCCATCTAGGTTGCTGCGAAATTCATGATTTTGTTCTTTTTTATGGCTGCATAGTATTCCATCATGTATATGCATCACATTTTAAAAATCCAGTCCTCTTAGATGGGCAGCATGGTTGTTTCCAGGTTCTTGCTATTGTGAACAACCCTGCAATAAACATACGTGTGTAGGATCTTTTTTATAGAGTGATTTGAGTTCTTCAGGGTATATTCCCAGTAGGGGAATTGCGTGTTCATAAGGGAGGTTGATATTTAGAGCTTTTAGGAATTGACACACTGCTTTCCACAGAAGCTGCACTAGTTTACACTCCCACCAACAGTGTAGAAGTTTTCCCTTTTTGCCACACCCTCTCCAGTAGCTGTTTTTTTTGAGTTGTTGGGAATTGCCATTCTGACTGGAGTTAGGTGGTATCTAAGTATGGTTTTGATTTGCATCTCCCTGATGATTAGTGAGGTTGAACATTTCTTCATGTGTTTTTTGGCTGCTCGGATGTCCTCTTTTGTGAAGTGTCTGTTCATATCTTTTGCCCATTTTATAATAGGGTTGTTTGTTTTTTTTCTTTTCAGCACGTTTTAGTTCCTTGTACATCCAGGATGTTAAGCCTTTGTCAGACCTGGTGTTGGCAAATATTTTTTCCCAGTCTGTAGGCTGTCTCCCTGCTCTCTTGATGGTTTCTTTGGCCTTGCAGAAGCTTGTCAGTTTAATAAGATCCCACTTGTCTATCTTCTCTCTTATGACCTGTGGGTTTTGGGTTTTGTTCAGGAATTGGATGCCAGTTTCGATTTCCATGAGGGTATTTCCTTCCTTTTCTAAAGTTCTTATGGTTTGAGATTTTACATTTAGCTCTCTGATCCATTTGGAGTTAACCTTTGTGCATGGGGATAGATAGGGGTCCTGTTTCAATCTTCTGCATGTGGTCAGCCAGTTTTCCCAGCACCATTTACTGAATAGGTTCTCCTCTCCCCAGTGGTAGGTGGTGGAGGCCTTGTAAAAGATAAGTTGGTTGAGAAATTGAGGTTTTGCTTCTGGAATCTCAATTCTATTCCATTGATCTATATGCCTGTTCCTATACCAATACCAAGCTGTTTTGATGATTGTAGCCTATAGTAAAATTTGAAGTCTGGTAATGTGATACCACCTGCTTTGTTTTTTTTTTTCTGGATTGTTCTGGCTATTCTTGCACATTTGTGTTTCCATATGAATTCCTGTGTTGTCTTTTCTAGGTCTGAGAAGAATGTTGCTGGTAATTTGATGAATGTTGCAATGAATTTGTAGATTGCCTTAGGTAAGATGGATATCTTCACAATGTTGATTCTTCCAGTCCATGATCATGGAGTATTTTTCCACTTATTTGTGTCATCTTTGATTTCTTTGAGCAGTGTTTTGTAATTTTCATTGTAAAGGTCTTTCATGTCTCTGGGTAGGAAGAAGCCAAGGTATTTCATTTTTTTGTGGCTATTGTGAATGGAATTGTGTTTTTTATTTGGGTTTCTGTTTGTTTATTATTGGTGTAAAGAAATGCAATTGTCTTTTGCACATTTATTTTGTATCCTGAGACTTTGCCAAAGGCCTTTATCTGTGTAAGGAGGTTTTTGACAGATTCTCTTGGGTTTTCAAGGTACATGATCATATCATCTGCAAAGAGAGATAACTTGACTTCCTCTATTCCTATTTGGGTATCCCTGATTGCCTTCTCTTCTCTGATTGCTTGTGCTAGGACTTCCAATATTATGTTGAACAGGAGGGGTGAGAGTGGGCATCCTTGTCTTGTTCCACTTTTCAGGGGAAATGGTTCCAATTTTTGTCCATTTAGAAGTATGTTGGCTTTGGGTTTCTCATAGATGGCTTTTACTATTTTGAGGTATATTCCCTATATGCCTAGATGTTCGAGGATTTTTATCAATAAAGGGTGCTGGATTTTATCAAGAGCTTTTTCTGCATCTAATGATATAATCATGTGATTTTTTATTTTGACATCTGTTGATGTATTTAATTACATTTATTGTTTTACGAAAGTTGAACCAGACTTGCATCCCAGGTATGAAGCCTACTTGGTCATGATGGATGATTTTTGAGATGTATTGTTGAATCTGGTTTGCTACGATCTTGTTGAGAATTTTAGCATCTATGTTCATCAAAGATATTGGCCTGTAGTTCTCTTTCTTTGTTGGATCTTTACCTGGCTTGGGTATCAATGTGATGTTGGCTTCGTAAAATGATTTGGGGAGAGTTCCATCTTTTTCAGTTGCCTGGAATACCTTCAGTAGGATTGGTATCAGCTCCTCCTTAAATGTCTTGTAGAATTCTGCTGGAAAGTCATCTGGACCAGAGTTTTTTTTTGGTAGACACTATTCTTATTATGTAGTTGATTTCCTTAATTGTTGTGGTCTATTTAGGGTCTCAATTTCTTCTTGTTCCAACCTCGGTAGGTTGTGTGATGTCAGAAAATCCTCTATTTCCTTAAGATTTTCAAATTTGTTTCTATACAAGTGTATGTAGTAGTCTCTAATGATCTTTTGTATTTCTTCAGGGTCAGATGTGACTTCATCTTTTGTGTTTCTGATTGTACTTATTTGGGTTTTTTTCTCTTTTTTTCTTGGTCAGTCTAGCTAGGGGACCATTGATCTTGTTTATCCTTTTGAAGAATCAGCTTATTGTTTCATTGATTTTTTTGTATTATCTTTTTGTCTTCTATGCCCTGGATTTGGGCTTTTATTTTGGTGATCTGGATTCTTCTGCTGAAATTAGGGTTTTTGTGGTCTTGCTTTTCTAGCTTCCTTAGGTCTTTGTGTTCCTTCCATTTTCTTCATGTGTGTTTTTAGAGATATAAATTTCCCTCTTAATACAGCTTTTAAGGTGTCCCAGAGATTTTGGTAAGATGTTTCTTTATTTTCATTTGTTTCCAGGTATCTTTTGATCTCTGTTTTGATTTCATCATTGACCCAGGAGTTGTTTAGCATCATGTTGTTTAGTGTCCATGTCTTTGTGGATTTTGGGGCGACCTTGTTGGTGTCAATGTTTATTTTTATTCCACTGTGGTCCGAGAGGGTGCATTGTAGAATTTCGGTCCTTTTAAATTTGCCTATGCTTGATTTATGGTCAGTTATGTGGTCGATCTTAGAATACGTTCCTTGCCATGATGAGTAGAATGTGTATTTTGTGGTCTTTGGATGGAGTGTTCTGTAGGTATCAATTAAGTCCATTTGGTTCAGAGTCACATTGAGGTTCCGGATCTCCTTGCTGATATTTTGTCCTGAATTTCTGTTTAGGGTTGTGAGTGAGGTATTAAAGTCCCCAGTTATGATGGTGTTAGAGTCAATATCTTTCTTTCTTTCTTTCTTTCTTTTTTTGAGTTGGAGTCTCACTCTGTCACCCAGACTGGAGTGCAGTGGCCGTTCCCAGCCACTGCAGTTCGACCTGCTGGGCTCCAGTGATCCTACTGCCTCAACCTTCCATGTAGGTGGAACTACAGGGGCACACTACCATGCCTGGCTAATTTTTTGATTTATTGTAGAGATGTGGTCTCACCTGCCCAGGTGGGTCTCGAACCTATGGGCTCAGGCAATCCACTCACCTCTGTTTCCCAAATGCACGGGATTACAGGCTGAGCCACCGAGCCTGGCTTTAGAGTCTATATCTTTCTTTAGTTTTCCAGAAGTTGCTTTATGAAAGTTGGCACATCTATGTTGGGTCCATATATGTTTATGATAGATATTTCTTGTTGATGGAGTGAACCTTTTATCATTATGTAGTGGCCCTCTGAATCTTTTTTAATTTTTGATAGCTTAAATG
>NW_007259236.1:19347-20418 GCF_000164805.1 Carlito syrichta
GAAGATAGGGCTCCAAGCTCTCCTAGTCTGCAGGGTTTCTGTAGATAAATCTGCTGCTATTCTGATTGGTCTTTCATGGTAGGTGATCTGGCCTTTTTCTCTTGCTGCCTTTAGAAGTTTTTCTTTTATGCCTACTTTGTTTAGGCGAATTATTATGTGTCTAGGAGTTGGTCTTCTCATTTGTTGTCTTGCAGGGGTTCTCTGAATCTCTTGTGTTTGAATTTTTGCATCACTGATTAGATAAAGGAAGTTTTCTTGAATGAACTCATGGAAAGTTTGTTCCAGTGTGGTCTCTGTCTCTCTTTCTTCCTCAGCAATGCCAATTACTCTTAGGTTTGGTCTCTTGAAGAAGTCACTCATCTCTTGAAGGTTTTGCTCTGTCTTTTTTAGCTTGTTTTTGTGTTTTTAAGAGTTTGGGTTAGTTCTATATTTTGGTCCTCAAGCTCTGAGATTCTTTCTACTGCTTGGGTAATTTTGCTTTTCATGCTTATCAGTTTGTTATTTATTTTATTCACAGTATTCTTTATTACTGGTATCTCAGATAGCAGCTCCTTCCTAGTTTCTTCTTGTGTCTCCTCAATTCTTTTTAATCTCTCCATTAATGTCTTGATATCTAGGTTTGTAGTTTGAGACCCTTCATTTGGGGGGTCTTCATTGTTTGCACTCCAAAGTCAGTTTTCTCAGTGTTTGCCCTCCCAGGGGTCTGGGAGAGACCTGTACTCTTCTTTTGGTTTTTCTTCATTTGTATAGAATTTTCTCTGTTCCCCTTTCCCTCCTTTTCTTTTATTCTGCTTTTGAGGGAAGGTGGGGTTGCTTTTATTTCTCTTCTGCAATATCCTATCCTTCCTTATGAAGGTCTTCTGGTTTTGTTCACTTTTGAGGTTAGAATGTAGGCTGCAATCTGTATTTTTTGCAGTTTTGAGGTTTAATTGAGAGTGAAGCTGTGGCCAGAATGTATATGCTGATTTTAGCATCCACAAACAGGTGTATGAGCACACTGGAACCTATTTTCCTCTGCCTTACTATCTGTCCATTCAGCAGTATGTAGTCTTGGTTCCTAGATTAAAATGG
>NW_007259236.1:20670-25304 GCF_000164805.1 Carlito syrichta
AGGTGGGCAGGGCAATGGAAATCTCTGCCTGGAGAAAGGCGGAGGCAGATTCTCTTTCATAGATCCCTTTCTCTCTGCTTGTCTTCGTCCCCAAGCTTGGGGTCACGTGCTAAGTGCCTCAGCCAGGGTGGGCCCAGAGCTCCAGAGCTCCATAGCTCCAACGGGTAGGTGGTGAGTGGCTAGAGTGACCCTGGGCCCCCCCACTGGGTACTTAAGCCAGGAATGGGACCGGTGTCTCAAGGGGCAGGTGCCCAGAGCCTCCCTGAGTGACCAGCGCCTTGGTGATGGGTGCTGGACGAGAGACGATGTAACCAGGGAGCTACCTGAGACCCGAGACTCCCACACATGTTGTGGAACTGCAGCAGCAGGGGGCCACAATATCCGGCCCTGTGTGGGACTGAAGGTCCCCAGTCCTCGGACCAGTGCCTCTGGTGGTGGGCGGGGGGATGGGGGAAGAAAAGTAAGAATCTTTTTGGGAACTCACGTTCGGAGAATTGCACAAGTTCACCTATGCTGTCACCATCTTGTTCCTCCTCCCTCTATCTTATCTCTTATGTCCTGGGTGCTTGAGGTTTTTTATCACGATTTGGTTGCCGGTTCCATTTGCCATAAGGGTATTGCCTGCATTTTATAAGGTCCTTATAGTATGAGGTTTTACATTTAGGTCTTTGATCCATTTAAAGTTGATTTTTGTACATGGTGATATGTTGGGATCTTGTTTTAATTTTCTGCATGTGGTTAGCCAGTTTTCCCAGCACCATTTATTGACTAGATTCTCCTCTTCCAAGTCAGTGGTGGAGGCTTTGTTGAAGATGAGTTGGTTGAGAAATTGCAAATTTTGATGTGAGGTCAAGGTGCCATCAGGTATTTAAACAGTGATATTTGAACAGAGAGAAGAGACAAGTCAAATGTCCTTAAGGTAAAATGGAGGTGCTGTGCGTGGGAACAGGTAACCTTTGTGGTTGGGGAAGGGAGATAAGTGATAGAGTAGTAGGATATAAGCTCAGATTTCCTACAGACAGAAGAATCATTTTGACATCAGCCTATACAGCAGCACCAATGAAGCAGAAGTGGGAAAGAAGTGTAACCAATGGTACAGCAATTGATAGACTTGTAAAGGCTTTGGCTTTTATGTTGAAAGAGCTGAGAAGCAATTACATGATTTGAACAATGGAGTGACAAGTAAAAGGCATTTTTCTCAATGCTATGTGGAGATTGAATTTAGAAAGGAAAGGTGAAAGTCAGTTCAACAATGAGGAGACAGTACTGGAGTGTTCAAGAGAGGTACACATCCAGTTGCTAGGAATGATGAAGATAAAGTTTCTTGATATGTTTTGAAGACAGTGCTCAAAGGATTTATCCTCAGATAAATTGTCTAACTTACTCCTCAGGATGCTCAGAAGCCAGACTGAGGCAACAGAGTCTGTGAGAGACAAAGACCTACAGGCAGTAGTGGTAGGAAAGATCAAAATGCCAGATGAAGCTACAAACAACATGATATGGCCATCATTTCACTGTATTCATCAAACAAGTAAAACACAAACACATTCTTATTCTCAACAACTCAGTCACTGCATGTGTAGAGAGCAGTACTTCCCAAGACAACACAGAAAACAGTAACTATAAAGTACACTGAGGAAAAGAAACAAGATCTCCTGCAGTGGGCAGCTCTCAGCCTGGGGAGTTCAGGTCTTCCAGGTTTCTATGCCACCTGGGAAACTGAAAGAACCAATAGTGAGGGTCAATAGTGTATTTAAAGTCTGTAGTCATCTTCTGCTTCTAAGCCATGGAGATCAGCAGCACAGCTCAGGCCATTAGTATCCAGGGACAATGTTAGGTTAGTGCAAAAGACCTTATCGGCTCAGAGTTGACACAAATAGGAGTCAGCTGACAATTTCCCTTGGATATTTCCTCTTTCAACTCCTTTTCCTCCAAACTCCCAAGGTAATCATTGTTACTAATGTTGCATATGTCTAGAAGTCTAAGATGACTTTTTGATCAGATAAAATCCCAGATATAATGGAGCAGATAACAGAGGCTCTAGCTAGGCTTCTCTGCTTTCTGGCTTAGCTCCATCTCTCATAGCCACCAGGAAGAACTATATACAAGGGCCTGGACTTCAACCATTTCTCAGTCTGCTTATCAGGCAGAACTCTTGGAAACTTGAGCTTCCATATAAAATCCCTTAGTCTCCTAGGAAGCACAATCACTGTAACATAAAGACAAAAATCAGAGCATTATAAACCAATGAAAACAATTATTCCCCAATCATTACTATTTCCATTTTAATCAGGTTTTCACATTTATAACTTTGCTGGAAATTGTTAAAGGTCAGTACAGTTGTCTATTTTGTTAAGCATAAGAGTAGATTCCTACATCTCAGTTTTGCTATCTACCAGCAGCATTTGATATGATTTCTTTTTTCTTTTTTTTTGAGTTGGAGTCTCACTCTGTCACCCAGACTGGAGTGCAGTGGCCTCTCCTGGCCACCGCAGCCTCGGCCTGCTGGGCTCCGGCGATCCTTCCACCTCAGCCTTCTGAGTAGCTGGAATTACAGGCATGCGCCACCATGCCCAGCTGATTTTTTGATTTATTGTAGAGATGAGGTCTCGCTGCCCAGGCGGGTCTCGAACCCGCGGGCTCAGGCAATTCACTCACCTCAGCCTCCCAAAGGCATGGGATTATAGGCTGAGCCACCAAGCCCAGCGATAAGATTTCTTACCCTCTTCTTCCTGAGGTGCTTTAGAAAACCTGGCTTGCCTGATATCAAATTCCCTTGCTTTTTTTTGTATATGATTTTTTCTATTATTTGTTGCTGACTTTTAATTTATTATTTCTGTGCTAGGACTCAGTGTAGAGTATTCGTCTGTTCTTTATTTCTGTAATTGATCTCTTCTAGTCTCATGAGCTTTATTTCCACTTATATGTCAATGACTCCCAAATTTATGTCTCTAATCATTGTTCCTGAACTTCAGATTCTTTGTATCCCTACTATGGTGTTGTAGTGCTGACAGTGCTCTTCTCATATTCTTTTGGGCCTTACATATCAGTTCATGTGGCTCAACTTTCAACTGCTAGTATCTGTATCTCTTGGCTATTGGGCTTTCTCTGAGCACTCTGCCAATGTACACAGAGTGTCAGCAACACTAGAAAGTCAATGTTCTCTGTGAGCATTACTCCATCAATGACTGATGAGAGTTGGTATATAAATATGCAAGTTCCCTTTCCTGTTAGGTATGATAAAACTGATGTTGATGCTTCATACTATCTCCAAATTCCACTATGGGAGAAGGATTCATTTTCCCACCATGATAACTTGCTTGATAACACATTGTCCATTGACCTTCTCCACTTTCAGGCCTCTCTCCCTGAATTTCCTACGAATGTGTCTAGATTTGCTTCTCAAACTTCTTTACCCCGAATTATTTGCTACAGAATCTCCTGGAGGAACCAAAACTAAGATATATGTATATACATATTTTTCCCTAGGAGAAAATACATATTAGAAATACATATCTCAAACTTAACATGTAAAGATGAAATTCTTTATTTTCAAGAAACCAGTCAGTAGAAAAACAAAAGTAAGATAGAAATACACACCCCTTACCTGCATAATGGACATTTGTGTCCCACATCTTTAAAATAAAATAAAAAAAGAAATACATGCCCTTCTGGCATTGATCTAATGGCACAAAGTTCTAGTTATACCAGGTGCATAATTTCTGGAAATCAAAGGCACAGCATGTTGATAATAGTTAACAGTGCTGTCTTATTTACTTTTAACTTGTCAGAGGACCAGATAAACTAAATCAGATCTTCTCACCACACATACATACACAGGCACATAATGGTAACTATGTAGAGATGTTGGATATGTTAACTAGCTTGACTGTGGTGCTCATTTCACAATGTATAAGTATACCAAAACATCAAGCTGTATACCTTAAATATATACTATTTTATATGTCAATTATATCTAATTAAAGTTGTCAATATCACTTAATTTTATTACCTTAATATAAATTTAATTTGCATTTAAATGAGATATTCCATATTTATCCATAAGAACCAACATCATAACTTCAAAAAAAGTCACATTTCCTGAAAATTCTGAGGTTATATTTAAATTTTAATGTTGATTATGAGTCTCTCAAACTTTCTTATAAGTTTTCATTTTGATTAACAAAAGTGTAATTGTACATTCCTTTATTACAGATCTTTTTCTAGAAGTTAGACATATCATTTGGGCTCAAGGAAATTCTTCCATGAGCACTACAAAAGGCTCTCATTTTTCTCATGAGACATTTTTTGTAACCCAAGTTGGAGGAATGGCTTGGACTCAATTTTTCTTTTCCCCAGCTAATGTTTTTATTTTTTTAAATTTTTTAATTTTTTTATTGTGAAGTTGTGGGGTACAGTTAAGGGTTAGGTATACAATTGCGTTTCATTCAGGCACCCTGTTGATATGGGGTGTTTCCCCGTTCCCAGACAGATATTTGCTACTGTTAATCCCATCTCCCTCCCCCCACCATAGTTTCCCAGTACGGTCAGTCATTTTCGTATAGTATTGCATTAGATGTTTAACGTCCATTATATGAGTGAGAACATGTGATACTCGGATCTTGTTTCTGTGA
>NW_007259236.1:26320-27127 GCF_000164805.1 Carlito syrichta
GTTTTGTTCAGGAATTGGATGCCAGTTCCGATTTCCATGAGGGTTTTTCCTTCATTTTCTAAGGTTCTTATGGTTTGAGGCTTTACATTTAGGTCTCTGATCCATTTGGAATTAATCTTTGTGCATGGGGATAGATAGGGGTCCTGTTTCAATCTTCTGCATGTGGTCAGCCAGTTTTCCCAGCACCATTTACTGAATAGGTTCTCCTCTCCCCAGTGGTAGGTGGTGGAGGCTTTGTCAAAGATGAGTTGGTTGAGAAATTGAGGTTTTGCTTCTGGAATCTCAATTCTATTCCATTGATCTATATGCCTGTTCCTATACCAATGCCAAACTGTTTTGATGATTGTAGCCTTATAGTAAAGTTTGAAGTCTGGTAGTGTGATACCACCTGCTTTGTTTTTTTTGCTGAGGATTGCTCTGGCTATTCTTGGACGTTTGTGTTTCCATATGAATTCCTGCATTGTTTTTTCTAGGTCTGAGAAGAATGTTCCTGGTAATTTGATGGGTATTACATTGAATTTGTAGATTGCCTTAGGTAAGATGGACATCTTCACAATGTTGATTCTTCCAATCCATGAGCATGGGATATTTTTCCATTTGTGTCAACTTTGATTTCTTTGAGCAGTGTTTTGTAGTTTTCCTTGTAAAGGTCTTTCACGTCTCTGGTTAGGAAGATGCCAAGGTATTTCCGTTTTTTTGTGGCTATTGTGAATGGAATTGTGTTTTTTATTTGGGTTTCTGTTTGCTTATTATTGGTGTAGAGAAATGCGATTGTCTTTTGTACATTTATTTTGTATCCTGAGACTT
>NW_007259237.1:0-5251 GCF_000164805.1 Carlito syrichta
AGCTCAATATGTGTGGTGAAATTAGATACATCTGATCTACCTTTTATTCTTTTGGGTTGATCACTCCTTTTGTATCTTTTTCCATCAAATGAACTTCAGAGGAGGAAAACTACTTTTAACAAAAAGCATGTGCCTTAGAAATTTCAAATTCTAACAACCGGGCTTGGTGGCTCAGCCTGTAATCCCGCGCCTTGGGAGGCTGAGGTGAGAAGATTGCCTGATCCTGCGGGTTCAAGACCCGCCTGGGCAACTTGGTGAAACCTCATCTCTACAATAAATCAAAAAATCAGCCAGGTGTGGCAGTGCACGCCTGTAGTTCCAGCTACTGGGAAGGGTGAGGCAGAAGGAGCACCAGAGCCCAGCAGGTCGAGGCTGCTGTGGCAGGGAGCAGCCACTGCACTCCAGTCTGGGCGACAGAGTGGGACTCCAACTCAAAAACAAAAAAGAAAGAAATTTCAAATTCTATCAATACACATATATCATGATTAGATCAAATAAAACATAGTACTTTAAAGAATAAACCTCTGCAGACAGATATGGCAATTCATGAATCCTTTTTAAAAAATATTTATAAATCAGGCATTATGAAAATCATCCATGAAGAATGAAACTGTAGTAATTTTGTTTGCTTGTTTCTTTTTGTTTTTCATGTAGAGGAAGAGATAAAGGGTTTATTACCTCAGTGCAAACCTGCAGGCCAACAAGCAAAAACTGGCATAGTCACAATAAAGACCTAGTTGGGTACAGTTTTAATTTAGCAGATACATTTGGCTAATTTTGGAGATTTTGTACAGAATATTTTTGTGACAAATCACAATTTTGTAATCTCTCCTCCAAAGAAAAGAACAGAACACACTTTCCTTATGTAAGCTTAATTTCTGAACTCTTAGTGATTTTATATGTTCATAGATTCTGTATCCCATTTCTTCTACCACCATTCAGGAACACTTTGAAATAATCAATGGCTTTATATTTTAATGTAATTAGTAGCACCATGGTTCCATGATTGGCCTATTACCTTCATACATTTGTCAATTATGTTGGAAGAAAAAAATATGCAAATACACACACACACATACATTCACACACACAACAAGAGGGTTTATCTCTGAAGCAGAGCTGAAAATTTTTTGGAAACGCTTGACAAAGTATATCGTTTGAATTCAGATTTATGTCAAAGCCTCAAATTATGTTTAGATAGAAAAAAAGGAAATTTATTTGGATCTCAAATAGAAAAAGACTAGACTGTTTTAAGTTAGACTGTAAGAGAGCTAGGATTTTTACTGTCATATTACGTGATTTCAAAAATTACACCTTTGGTTTAATTATTGGTGATTGTACTGTCATTGTCTTCTTTTGTGTATTTAACTATGTGCAGAATCAATTTTATGTAGATACTGAACAGTGTTAATCACATTAGTGATTTTCTAAGCCTGGAGATTTGAGACCAGCCTGGCAACTGGTAGAGACCTCATCTCTACAATGTATCAAAACAACTAGCCAGGCATGGTTGCGTGTATCTGTAGTTCCAGCTACTTGGAAGGGTGAGGTGGAAGGCTCGTCTCTGTTTGGCAGTCTGAGGTTGCGGTGGCTGTGAGCCTGCAGCTGCACTCCAGCCTGGGTGACAGAGTGAGACTCCAACTCAAAAAAACCCAAAAAGTAGAATTAGTATGTGTTACCTTTATTCAAATTAGCATCTGGACACTACAAAAAGCTGTGATTGTGGATTGGTTTGTGTAGAAACCACTGTTCAATCCTTACAATTAAATGTTTTAACTAAAAAAAAAAAAAATTATTCTTGGCAATATAGGTTCTTTCTAGCATCCACTCCCAGACTTGATCAGCCTCTACCCATTACCCAGTTCTAAAGGAGCTTTTATTTGTTTTATTTTTTAAATTTTTTGAGTTGGTGTCTCACACTGTCGCCCAGACTGGAGTGCACAGGTCGCTCCCGGCCACTGCAGCCTCGACCTGCTGGGCTCCGGCGATCCTTCTGCCTCAGACTTCCAAGTAGCTGGAACTACAGGCACGCTCTATCATGCCCAGCTAATTTTTTGATTTATTGTAGAGATGAGGTCTCGCCGGAGCTTTTATATTTTTAGCTATTTGTTATAACAATACCCTTCACTTTTCACCAATTTCTTACACTTTCCTGCTGCCATTAAAAAATACCCAAATCTGGGTAACTTATACAAAATAAAAATGTATTTCTCACAGTTGTGAAGGTTGGGATGTTTGTGATCCAGGTTTCAGCAGATTTAGTTTCTGGTGAGACTACTTTCACTAATTGCAAGATGGCACCTTGATTTCTGTGTCATCTTGTGGTGGTGATTGGAAAGGGCCTAGGATGTTTCCTTTAAACTCTTTGATAAGGTTGCTATTCGCACCCATGAGAGCTCCAGCCTCATGACTCAATCACCTCAATTTTATTGCCTTGGGGATTCAGTTTCAATATAAATATTGGAGGAGATACAAACATTCAAACCATGGCACCCATCATTATTTATGATGTACATTTATTTTTGCTTCTACTCATTCATGTGTTCATTCATTTTACTCAGTCACTCATTTGTTAAATTTTGGTGAGTACCTACTGAGCAGCAGACGCCATGCTATGCATCATGGGAGTAAAATCATACGAGATTACAGCTACATGTAATGACTATCATTATTGAAAAAAACACAGGATGTAGATGGAACTGAATAGTTGAAACTAAAACCAATTTAGAAACAGTAATTTGGTTCAGAAGACAAATGTAATCCACACTTATCTAATATGACTGAAGGTCAAGAGTTTTTGGCTATAATTGAGAGAAAAGCCTCTCTGCCTACTAAAGGCATAAATGAGAATGCCAATAGCCTTGATTGTTCCTGGCAGCAAACCCACAACCAGAGAAAGATTCTGCCTTCAGTTGAGGGAAGAAAATTAAAGAGCAAAGCCATGAAAGGAAGTTTGGTACCTGATGGCATCATTAAGCAACCAGATAAAGGACTTTTTAAGCTCAAAATTAAGCAGAATGCAGCTATTACCCGATAATTTGTCCATTAGTTCTCTTTCTTAAAATATTATTTGTGTAGATTTTTATAATTTACCACTAAAAACATTCTATTGAATTATTATAATTATTTTTTTTTTTTTGAGCTGGAGTCTCACTCTGTTGCCCGGACTGGAGTGCAGTGGCACGCTCCCGGATACTGCAGCCTCGACCTGCTGGGATCCAGTGATTCTTCCGTCTCACCCTTCCAAGTACCTGGAACTACAGGTGCACGCTACCACGGCCGGCTAATTTTTTTGATTTATTGTAGAGATGAAGTCAGGTGTGAGACTCCAACTCAAAAATAAAAAAAAAAACCAAAAAAAATAAAAACTCATGTGAGATGCTCTCAAACATTGCAGGCTCTCCTGTCTTGTACAAGGGTCAGCTCGTGTAATAACTTATATTTTAGTTGTTGCCTTAGAAGAATAGAGTTATTTAGCCCCCATATCCAATTTTTGTTTCCACAAGGTAAGAGGGAAAATGGAAGGTTTTGGTACCGGTATCTTCAAAACTTATTGCCCTACACGCAATTTTATTTCATTCATATTCAGAATGATAGAACTCAGTCAAAAAAAAAGAAACTAATCGAAAACTTGAGAAAACTGAATTTGAAAGGAAGACACAGAGCTGTGCTGACTCACAATTGAGCAGTATTAAAACCATAGAGACAGCTGTTGGTCAGTGATAAAACTCAGTGGAAGCTGACATCAGGAGCAAAGAAACAGAAAACAAACTACATTATGTAACAGTAATAAAACATAATTCTGAAAAGATAGCATTGGTAGAAATCATTGGATAAAATCTATCATGCTCTAAATAGAAAGAAATAGTCTTTTCCCCGTTTGCTAACCATGGAAGACATGTCTGTCTAGGCAGTAGATTTAAAAAACACACAATTATTTGCTAATGTTCACACGAGCTTCCTCAAAATGAACTATTCAGTGTGAAATTTCATGATGGGGACTTTGGAAAGTGGCATGGCATAGCAACACAAGGCCTTACTAAAGTTAACCTTACACTTAATTAGCAAAATACAATAAATTCTTAAGTTCATTTACAGTGAAAATAATCTGAAAAGAAGGGATATAACCGAAGACACATTTGATGACGTAAATGCCCCAATTGATGTGTGCCTTGTGTTTTCCATATTTTGAAAGTGCTTTAAAAAGTCTAGTAGCATGCCCATACCATACAATTCTTTCATCTAAATTATTAAAACTTTAGCTTCTAGTCTATTTACGAGATTGTGCAATAATCACCACAATCTAATTTTAATTTTTTTTTTTTTTTGAATTGGAGTCTCACTCTGTCGCCCAGACTGGAGTGCAGTGGCCGCTCCCGGCCACCGCAGCCTCGATCTGCTGGGCTCCAGCGATCCTTCGGCCTCAGTCTTCCGAGTAGCCGGAATAACAGGTGCGCGCTACCAAGCCTGGCTAATTTTTTGATTTTATTGTAGAGATGAGGTCTCGCCTGCCCAGGTGGGTCTCGAACCAGCGGGCTCAGGCAAACCACTCACCGCAGACTCCCAGAGGCGCGGGATTACAGGCTGAGCCACCAAGCCCGGCTGAGAATTTATTGTTTTGAGTTGGAGTCCTTTTCTGTAGCCCAGGCTGCAGTACAGAGGCACTCTCATGGACACCCCGTGTCAACCTGCTGAGCTATGGTGATCCTGCTGCCTCAGACTTCAAGGTACCCAGAACTGCAGGTGCCCTAGCACCCCTGGCTAATTTTTAAATTTTATTGTAGAGAGCAGGTCACGCCAATTTGCCTGGGGTGTTCTCAAACCCTCAGGCAGAGGCAGTCCAGTCGCCTTGGCCTCCCAAACTGCTGGGATGACAGGCGGCGCTACTGAGCCCGCCCTCAGCTGAGAATGAAAAAATAACACATCAAGGGAATATTAATTGGCATTAAATAAATGAATAAGCAGTAGGAAGATGAGTTTTTAAAAATATCACAGTTGTCTCTAAAATTCAAATATATTCAGGATGGATCATATTTAATTGTATATATTGCTTCCCCAGAGTCTCGCTAGTAGCTAAAAAAAGAAATACAAAGAAAACAAAAGGGATGTGGAGTTTGCTGAACAGACACTACCATGTGCATTTCAAAGTGGTATTCTTAAAGTCGTGAACAACTGACCTTTTGACCCCAAACTGTAAGCAAAGCATGCACTCTCCCTGCCACATGGAAATCTTGGAACTGATCCTGGTAAT
>NW_007259237.1:6412-7242 GCF_000164805.1 Carlito syrichta
CAAAAAAAAGTTGAAATTTAGTATGGCAAGTTCCCTGGTTCTCTGAGATCTTACAACTTTTAAAAATACACTGACAAAGCTGGGCTCGGTGGCTCAGCCTATAATCCCGCGCTTTTGGACCCGTGGGTTTGAGACCCTCCTGGACAACTTGACAAGACTCCAACTCAAAAATAAAAAGAAAAAGAAATAAAGAAATAAAAATACACTGACAAAACATTGAAGTAAGAGCATGCTTATAAATATAAAAACAGGAAATTGACTTTTTATGCAACAAAAATGCGAATTGATAGTCTTTACATAGGCAGGATTCTGTTTGATATGTGGCTCAGCCTGTAATCCCGTGCCTTTGGGAGGCTGAGGTGAGTGGATCACCTGAGCCCACGGGTTCGAGACCCGCCTGGGCAGACGAGACCTCATTTCTACAATAAAAATCAAAAAAATCAGCCGGGCGTGGTAGCACGGGCCTGTAATTCCGGCTACTCGGAAGGCTGAGGTGAAGGATCGCCGGAGGGCGACAGAGTGAGACTCCAACTCAAAAAAAAAAAAAAAAAAAAGCTCACACTTGATAGGCAAGTGAAAACCTGTCAAACTGTTTATAATATGTTAATGTGAACTTAGAATAAATATAGTAGGGTATCCGATGTCCCCTTTCTGGTGTAAGAAATAATAGAGCCATGAAAAATATACTTATGTGTGTGTTAAAAATTTTGCTTTTATGTGGTTTTTATATATCTTGAATAATAACTCTGCCTAGAAATAACTGCATTTCATGTTTGATATACTTCTATGCTCATGAATTTCCTTTTGAAGTCAGTCAGCCACAGTAAAAT
>NW_007259238.1:0-2377 GCF_000164805.1 Carlito syrichta
CATTAAACTGACAAGCTTCTGGAAAGCCAAAGAAACCATCAAGAGAGCAGAGAGACAGCCTACAGACTGGGAAAAAGTATTTGCCAACTCTAGGTCTGACAAAGGCTTAACATCCTGGATCTACAAGGAACTGAAACGTACTGAAAAGAAGAAAACAAACAATCCCATTATAAAATGGGCAAAAGATATGAACAGACACTTCACAAAAAAAGACATCCGAGCAGCCAACAAACACATGAAGAAATGCTCAACCTCACTAATCATCAGGGAGATGCAAATCAAAACCACACTGAAATACCACCTAACTCCAGTCAGAATGGCAATTATCAACAACTCAAAAAATAACAGCTGCTGGAGAGGGTGTGGGGAAAAGGGAACACTTCTACATTGTTGGTGGGAGTGTAAACTAGTGCAACCTCTGTGGAAAGCAGTGTGGTGATTCCTAAAAGCTCTAAAAATTGACCTTCCATATGACCCTGCAATCCCCCTACTGGGAATATACCCTGAAGAACACAAATCACTCTATAAAAAAGAAACATGCACACGTATGTTTATCGCAGCGTTGTTTTCAATAGCAAGAACCTGGAAACAACCATGCTGCCCATCAAAAGAGGACTGGATTAAAAAAATGTGGTACATATACACGATGGAATACTACGCAACCATAAAAAAGAACAAAATCATGAACTTTGCAGCAACCTGGATGGAACTAGAGTCTATAATACTGAGCGACCTCTCACAGAAACAAAGATCCGAATATCACATGTTCTCACTCATATAATGGACCTTGAACATCCAATGAAATACTATAAGAAAATGACTGACGGTACTGGGAAACTATGGGGGGGAGGGGGATGGGATTAACAGTAGCAAATATCTGTCTGGGGCTGGGAAAACACCTCTTATCAACAGGGTGCCTGAATGAAACGTAATTGTACACCTAACCCTTAACTGTACCCCACAAAATCATAATAAAAAATACTGATTAATAAAAAAAAATTTTTAAAAGTTGTCAAAAGGCATTAATAGACACTTCTCAAAAGAGGACATACAGGCACCCAACAGACACATGAAAAAGTGTTCAGCCTCACTAATTATCAGAGAAATGCAAATCAAAACCACATTGAGATACTACCTAATTCCAGTAAGAATGGCCATTATTAATAAAATAAATAACAACCAATGCTGGCAAGGATGCAGAGAAAAGGAAACACTTCTGCACTGCTGGTGGGTATGCAAACTACTTCAACCTCTATGGAAAACAGTGTGGCCATTTCTAAAAGAACTAGACCTTCCATATGACCCAGCAATCCCTCTATTGGGAATATTCCCGGAGTAACTAAAATCATTCAACATAAAGATACCTGCACACACATGTTTATTGCAGCACTATTCACAAAAGCAAACACATGGAACCAATCATGCTACCCATCAAAACTGGACTGGATTTTTAAAAATATGGTACATATACACAATGGAATATTATGCAGCCATAAAGAAGGACAAACATGGACTTCACAGCAACTTGGATGGATTTAGAGTCTATCATACTCAGGATCTATCACAGAAATAAAGAATAGAGTACTGTATGTTCTCACTCATTAGCAGACCCTGAACATTACCATAATACTATAAGAAAGGGACTGGCAGTAGTGGGATACTACCCGGGTGGGAGTGGGGACACAACATCACTAAGGGTACCTGATCTCAAATCAGGCAAAGTGGGGACCAAAAAGAGGCCCAAATGTAACCTGTACGATGTCCACTTGTATATCTAATCCTGAATTGTACCCACATCTTTAAAATAAATAAATAAAAAGTCAAATAACAACAGATGTTGACAAGGCTGTGAAGGAAAAAATGCTCCTATATGTTGGTGGGAATGTAAGCTAATTCATCCTTTGCGGAAAGTAGTATGGTGATTTCTCAAAGAAATAAAAATTGACCTACCCTTCAACCCAGCAATCTCACTCCTAGGAATATATCCAGAGGAACATAAATAGTTCTACCAAAAAGACATCTGCATGTGTAGGTTTATTGCAGCACTACTCATAATAGCAAAAAACATAGAATCAACCCAGATATTCATCAAAAGTGGACTGGATTTTTTAAATGTGATACATATACATTATGGAATACTATGCTGCAATAAAGAACAACAAAATCAGCCAGGCTTGGTGGTTCAGCCTGTAATCCCACGCTTTGGGAGGTTGAGGTGAGTGGATTGCCTGAGCCCGCAGGTTTGAGACCCGCCTGGGCAACTTGGTGAGACCTCAGCTCTACAATTTAAAAAAATCCAAAAAAAAATTAGCCGGGCGTGGTAGCACGCACCTGTAGTTCCAGCTACTTGGAAGGCTGAGGAGGAAGGATCACCGGA
>NW_007259238.1:2397-27394 GCF_000164805.1 Carlito syrichta
GCAACGGAATGAGACTTCAACTCAAAAAAAAAAAAAGAAGAAGAAGAAGAACAAAATCATTTCCTTTGCAACAACATGGATGCAGCTGGAAACCATCATTTCTAACTGAATTATCACAGAAACAAAAAGCTGAATAACATATGTTCTTACTCTTAAGTGGGCACTAAAAATTGGACACACAGACAAAAGGACATGAACAACAATTGATGCTGGGCACTGCTAAAGGAGGGAAGGGTAATAAAGGAAAGACACCCACCCATTGGGTACCATGCTAAAAGCCCAAATTTCACCTTCACATAATGTAATAAGGTAGCAAATCCTCACATGTATCCCAAGACTCTAAAATAATAAATAAATACAATAGAATAACAAAAAATTATACTGTACCCCATAAATATATACAATTATTATTTGGAAATTAAACTAAAATAAAACTTTAAAAATAGATAAATAAAAATAAAGCAAAAGAATGATGAACATGGGTATGCAGAATAATTGATTATATCAGGTAGAAAGAGGCAAGGAGATGGTATGGGGGACTGTGTGGTTAAATGCAGTTTACTCACGAAGTCTTGGCTTTAAGGGAGATGAAGAGGTCATAGATTTATTATAAGCACATACTTAAAAGAAAGCCATGAATTCTGTTATGAAATATGATTGTTATTAATTCTGTTATTTGCAGGCAAGTTCCCAAAAAACTGTCACTACAAAGCGGATAAGATTATCCTTTACGAATTCTTAAAATTTAATTAATCAATTATAGTTATGAAGAAAAACCCCAAAGTATAAATAATAAACTCAGGGAACTACTAGATGGCAAAAGGTAAATTTTATATAAGAAATAGAAGAAAAGACATAATCATTTCAGAAATGAAAACAACTCTTAAAAGGTACTTAAATACACAAGAAAATCCTAAACAAATATTAGTAAACTGAATCTGATAATAATATATCATAGTTTATCTACTCCTGGATTACAATCCAGTATCTACTCCTGGATTACAATGTGTGTTTAACATGTGAAAACCAGTCAATGTAATTTGCTTCATTAACAGCAAGGCTAATCAATATCAAACAAAGTAGGCTGTAACCAGAAAGCATTGGTAGACACTATAATTTTTAAAACATTAAATAAAAATCAGTTGATAAAAATTTAACATGTATTTATGATTTGTTAAAACTTTTGGCAAACAAAAAATAGAAGAGAACTTCCTAGATCTGGTCAAAAGCTTATCACAAATACACTTAATCTTGGAATGCAGAAATCCTTCCTTTAGGATTAAGAATGAGACAGACAGCCGGGCTCGGTGGCTAAGCCTGTAATCCCACGCCTTTGGGAGGCTGAGGTGAGTGGATTGCCTGAGCCCGCGGGTTCGAGACCCGCCTGGGCAGGTGAGACCTCATCTCTACAATAAACCAAAATATTAGCCGGGCGTGGTGGCGCGCGCCTGTAATTCTGGCTACTCGGAAGGCTGAGGCGGAAGGATCGCCGGAGCCCAGCAGGGTCGAGGCTGCGGTGACCGGGAGCGGCCACTGCACTCCAGTCTGGGCGACAGAGTGAGACTCTAACTCAAAAAAAAAAAAAGAATGAGACAAACACTTCCTATCACAACTTCCATTCTCCTTAATTTTAGTATTCTTAGCCAACAAAAAGCAATCAATGGCATAAGTATTAAATTAAAAGAAATAAAACGATCATATTTTCCAATGCTCATTTTGTATGTAGAAATTGGAAAATCTCAACAGATAAATAATCATAATTTCAAAAGATGAATCTATATAGCACAAAGTGTAAATCCTAATAAAAACTATGATAATTAAAGGGCACACAGCCTTAATTAGATAAGAGAAATGAGTTTGATTTTTTTGAGATCTATTGCACAGAATGGTGACTATAGCTAATAACTGAGAAATGTACTTTCACTAAGAGAGTAAATCTCAAATGTTCTCATCACAAAAATGTTAAATATTTGAGATGATGGATAGGTTAATTAGCTTTAATTCTTACACGTTGTATTAAAAAATGATAGCATCACTTGCACCCTATAAATATATACAACCGTAATATATAATTTTTAAAATTATAAAAAGAAGGAAGCTGAAGGAAGCAGGAATAGAGAGTATATGGAAATTCCCTTACTCTCTGCTTATTTTTTCTATAAAACTAAAACTGCTCTTAAAAATATAGTCTGTTAATTTTAAAAGTAAATTTAGTGCTTACAAAAATCAATAGCATTTCTATATATCTTTAAACATATGATTAGAATGTGAAGAAATATATTATTTACATTAGCACAAAAATATCAAAGAACTAAACATAAATCTAGAAATTATCTGTAAGACCTTTGCAGAAAACTGTAAAGATTTTTGGAGAGACTTAAAGAAGTCCTTAAAAAAATGGAAGGATGAACCATAATCATTGATTGGAATATTTGACATTATAAACACACATGTATTGAAAGACTTAATATTGTAAGTATGTCAACTCTTCCCAAATTGATATATATAGTTACTTTAATCCCTGCAAAAATCTCAAGAGGTTGTTGTTTATGGGATTTGACAAGTGTGTTACAAAAATGTTAGTTTAAATTCATGGCAAATCTGGTGATTCATATGGCAGAAAATACAATTCCACCTCTCTTTTATACTATATAAAATTAGTATAATTAGTATAATTAGCAGAAAATACAATTCTACCTCTCTTTTATACTATATAAAATTAGCTGATGATATATAGAAGACAATTTAAAAAGTAATAATATTAATCCTATAAAAAATCTGGCAGACTAAAATTTGGAGCTGAGAAAAACTTTTTTCACTACAAGGAAACCCAAAAGTAAAAAGGAAAAGATTAGCAAATTTAGCCATATGAAATGTAAAAGTTTTCATGCAGCAAAGAGAGTTTCTAGAAAAATTACAGATGTGGATAAAGTATTTGTAATGCAGATAAAGTTATTATCTGAACATTTTTTAAAACCCTTATAAAATTACAAGGAAACAGTGAAACGACAGGAAAAGGTAATTTCTGAAGGACAGATCCAAATAATCAACAAATATTACAAAAGATGCTCAAATTCATTAGTCATCAGAAAAAGCAAATTAAAATGACAATTATATTAATTTATATTCATCAGACTGGCAAAAACGAAAAGAGCAATAATATTTATTGCTGGCAGAGATATGAGGGGAAGATTAGTCTCACACATTCAAAAGGAAATATTGACATGCCAACTTCAAAATATATATTTATTAAAAGATTTGCTGATTATTGCTAATAAATATGATATGAATAAAATTATAAATATGTAGCCATAATTTGTCATTTGAAAACTTTTTAAAGAATGCAGAAAATTCATTAGGATAAAACATTTGTAACCTCCTTTACAAGCCTTTGATCAAAGCTCATAATAAAAATATAAATCTCATCTCTTTATGTCATGGTTAAGAGTACTAGTTCTGGAGTTACAAACTGCAAGTTCCAACCTTAGAAATATCATCAGATCCAAGAATCCTGAGATGGCTTAATCTCTCGAACTCTCAATCCCTTCATTTGTAAAAGGTTGATAAGCATAGAAATAAAAATTAATAAACTTTTTTATTGCCTGACAACCAGAAAGTGAGCCTGAGGCCTGAATAGAGCACATAATGAGTAATCAAATTGTGAAAACTCAGAAATAAATAATTCCATGAATTAAGCCACATCATTATCACAAATCTTTGTTTTTCTTTCTAGAATATAAAACATTATACTTACATGAATAGAAATGCAATATCATGAGGCCTTAGAGCAAGATAAGACTGTTTCCATTCTAAAAATCTATGCAATAATTCATCTGCCTCACCAGCTGTAGAAATCTTATTTTTATCTGACCACAACTCCAATGATGCCAGCACAATAGTAACCTTAAATTGGGCAAGCATCTAAAAACAGAAGAGATAAATATATGCAAAATTAGACTTTATGTTATTTTACAATAACCTAAAAATTAATTCATTGTTTTTAGAGCTCCACATTCAGTATATATAGATGATTTAATTATTCTGAAACACCACAAGAAAAATTACAATTTTAGAAAAAAGAATGTTCTTGATATGAAAGGGAAAATACTTACTGAATTTGCAAGGCCAACAATTTCGATGACTTTACTTGTTATTATGATGTTGTCAGAGCCCAAGTAATCATACTGAAAAACAAAATTAATTTTATATTTAAGTACATTTGTAATGTAATGTTTTCAGGATTTACTATCTACTGTCGGAGGTTTGATACTGCTTTGGTGTTCAATAGCTCAAAATAAAACATTAATAAATAAATATAAACAATATAAACTGGATTCCCCATACACTGCTGGTAGGCATTTGAAAAGGTACAGTCACTCTAAAACAGTTTGGTGACTTATTTCAAAATAAAGAATAGACTTACAGAATGGTTCAGCAATTTTACTCCTGGGCATGTTTCTCAAAGAAATAAAAGCTGATGCTTACAGAAAAACCTGCGTGTGAATGTCCATAACAGCTTTATTCATAATAGTCAAAAACTGGAAATGACTCATATGTCCTTCAGTGGCTAAATGGTTAAACAAAGTGTAGTACACTCATACCATGGACTACTATAGCAATAAAAAAGGAAGTGAATTGTTGATCTATGGAACAGCTTGGCTAAACCTCAAGAAAATTATGCTCAGAACAAAACTATCTCAAAAGGATACAGACTGCATGATAACTTCATGTAATATTTGTGAAATCATAAAGAAGAACAGTTTAGTGGTTGCCAAGGGTTCAGAAATTGTGGGGGGCAGATGGGTGTGGCTCTAAAGGAATAACATAAGAGAGTCTTGTGGTGATGATAACACTGAGTATCTTAACTGTGACAGTGATTATGTGAGGCTACCTATGTGATACTCGCATTAAACTACACACACAAATACACATGCATACATAAATGAGTGTATATATATATAGCATATATATTGTATATATATACACATATATAATTTTATATAGCATATATGCATGGTGTATATATATACTATAACTATAATTATATAATTATTGAAATATGAATAAACTCTGGATTGCAATAATGTCAAACTCCATGTATGTCCAGATAAACTCCCTATAGTACATCATGCTTTGGATGTTCCACAGAATCCTCAAATTATTCAAAACTAAACTCATATCCAAACTAAATTAAACATATTCTGTTCCTACTTATATTTTCACCATTTTAGTGAATGATATTATCATCAACCACATCCCACATTTATTGCTGTACATGTTCCATGAGAGCAGAAGTTTTTCCCTGTTTTGTTCACTGCTGTAGCTCCAATAGCTAGAACAGCAACTGGTATCTAGTTAATGCTTAATAAATTTATTAAGTAAATGAATAAATCAAATCAGTGTACAAGCCCTTCTCATTCATCCTCATCAGTCAGTAACTTTTAAAGTTGTCCTTTTAGCCAAGTGCAGCAGCTCATGCCTGTAATTCCAACACTGTGAGGCAAAAGCAGGAACATTGCTTAGGCCCAAGAGTTTGAAACCAGCCTCGGCAACATTGCGAGACCTTGTCTCTACAGAAAATCAAAAAATAAGCCTGGTGCAGTGGCACACACCTGTAGTCCCAGCTACTAGGGAGGTTGAGGTAGAGGATCATCTGAGCCCAGGATGTCGAGGCTGCGGTGAGCTGTGTCATGCCACACTGCACTCCAGCCTGGGCAACAGAGTGAGACCCTAACTCAAAAATAAAAATAAAAATGAATAAAAATAAAGTTGTCCCTTTAATTTTTATTCCTAATACCACTAATGTATAAGTTTTCACTTTGATTAATGGAATAGTCTCTTAAATCATTCCTCCTTTTTCAATTTTCCCACCAGCAGTCTATCCCTACACTATTACTATTACTACTTCCTACTACTACTACTGTTACTATTACTATTACGATGATTCTAAGGTGAATAGGTCACTCTCCCACTTTGGATTTCAATGACTCTCTATTGCATTTAGGATAAAAAATCCAAATATACCACCAATGCTTTAATTCATCTATTTTCACATCCCTCTTTTAGCACTGTGTGTTCTTCAGACTAAATGTCTTGTAGTTTCCTGAAAGAAACCTTCTCTCACACTTAAGTACTCTTGAAAATGACAGTTTTGGCCAGACACAGAGGCTCATGGCTGTAATCCCAACACTTTGGGAGGCTGAGGCAAGAGGATCGTCTGAGCCCGCGGGTTCAAGACCAGTCTGGGCAATATGGTGAGATCTCATCTCTACAATAAAAATCAAAAAATTAGCAAGGCATGGTAGCACGCGCCTGTAATTCTGGCTACTTGGAAGGCTGGGGTGGAAAGACCATCTGAGTCCAGCAGGTCAAGGCTACAGTGGCCGTGAGCATGCCATGAGCACAGTTGGAGTGAGATTCCAACTCAAAAAAAAAAAAAAAGAAAGAAAGAAAATTATGGTTTTGCAAAGTCTTCTCAGGCCACACCCTCCACCCATTACCCATGTCTTGCATTTATTATATGACCTACTGTATGAATCATGCCTTCTAATTTTCTGCATTTCTGATACTTTTACATCTTGGGGGCTTTTTGATCCTAAAAAGACCACCCCTCTAAAGGCCATCCAGTTCTTAGAGATAGTAAGCGGTTTTCCTTTGTGTGTACCTTTCATAAGCAAGTTAATTGATCCAGCGCCTACACCTCAATACCCTATCAGGCTCTCATGCTCAGATCCACTATTCCCCTGCCCTAATCACCCCAGGGCCAGGTATCAGACAACTAGAAACAGTCCCCAGAACCCACTGAAATATTCAAACTAGCCAGTTCTAAACCTGCTTACCCTTCCTTGCCTTTTCATGGGAATCACAATAATGGCTCTTCACCATATTTCCCCTAGCTTTCCCTGTCTCCTGACTGACCCCAGGGCTTCACTGTGTGGACCTTTGTAATGTGGAGTGCCCCCTACTATTGGGATCTGTGGGTAACAAACAATCTTTCAAAAGCAATCATCTCCGGAGCTGTTGGCCTCAATATATCAGAATAATAAAAGAAAATAATGAGATTTAGAACACCCACTTCCATGTTCTTAAAGTATAACCATTTACAGTTGCGTGTTTCCATGTCTTTCTCCATTACCAAATTGTGTTTTTATAGAATTAAATGTTTCCCTCAATCACGATGCTGAATTCACTAGGTTAAAATTGGGAATTTACAATTTATAAAGTCACTAAAGAAAACATCAGTATTATTCTTCTTTATATGCTCAATATAATAACAGCAATTTTATAGCTGTTTCAATGTTTATTTTATTAAAGAACATGCAAAAATGTATAAGAACATAAAGAAGAAATGTTTAATCAGCATTATATGGCTTGCAAACCTGGCGATTTGAAACTTTTAAAACTACTCTCAAAATTTTATAATATGATACTGAAACAAAAGAATTTTCATAATCCAAAATATTCCCTAGAAATATCTCAATTTTTTCCTAAATGTTCCCTTTGCTTTTTTTCCCTGCACTCTAATAAATATTTTCATATTCTTCTCCAAATCCCTCCTGTCTCTGGCTTCCTCACAAGCTCTACAACCCTATGAATAGAATTGGTAATGAGTACTATTCATATTCTCTGTGGTGTTTCATGGGTGTGACAAATGCTTATTATCAGAATAACATCTGGAAAGCATAATTTTATCCCTATTTTCTGAAGTCTTTCAAATGTTAGAGGAAGTAAAACCATACCTGGTTGGTTGCAAACTAAGTTTTCACCCCAAGATCCTGAAGTCCAAAGGCCCTCAAATTGTTTATAGGAATCGAAGATCTAGAGGTGTCTTTTACATCAGGCAAACAACAGGCTATAAAAGGTGGTCCATTAAAAATTGCTTAAAAGGTGAGTGGATTGCCTGAGCCCACGGGTTCGAGACCCGCCTGGGGCAGCGAGACCTCATCTCTACAATAAATCAAAAAATCAGCCGGGCGTGGTAGCGCATGCCTATAATTCCGGCTACTTGGAAGGCTGAGGAGGAAGGATCACCGGAGCCCAGCAGGTCGAGGCTGCGGTGGCCGCTCCCAGCCACCGCACTCCAGTCTGGGCGACAGAGTGAGACTCCAACTCAAAAAAAAAATTGCTTAAAAGTCTTGACACATTAATGTAAGTAGTTCTCACAAATAGTTATACCATCATCACTTTTGTCCCAATAAATATTTTATAGGGTGAAACATCCCCTACACTACATACTTCTCTTCAAGACTCCCTAAAACAGGAATTAAAAGTTTAAAGAGTTTTACTTTAACCAAAATTATCATTAAAAGATAGTATGGATTGAGAGAAATTCTTAAAAATGTGAAGTACCAGTACCCCAAAAAAATCATTTTGTTCTGCAGGATTGGTATATAAATATTTCACATAAAACATTTCTAATAAAAACTAATGTCATTTAGAGTATTTGGTTTTATTTGTTTGCTCATTTTTCCACTATTGTCTCTATGACATGCAGATTAAAAGATCGGAATCTTTTAGTTGCTTTCTACCTAGAGATAATTGTACATTTGCATCAAATATTTAAAAACAAAGAACAAGTAAAACACATACCAAAACTTTATCCACCACAATATGCATTTCTAGATAAAGAGGAAATAAATCGGGAACAGCCGATTCCGACTAGAAAAAAAGAAAAACAGCACATAAAACTTGAAAACTTTCATAATGTGTTTATTATGAACCCTTTATTGTTACCACAGCACATTAAGAATATGCTAGAGTATTTGCTTTATACACCTGGTTAATGTCAATATATAAGACCAGGCGCAGTGGCTCACACCTGTAATCCCAGCACTTCGAGAGGTAGAGGTGAGAAGATTGCCTGAGCCCAGGGGTTCGAAACCAGTCTAGGCAACTTGGTGAGACCTTGTCTCTACAATAAGTCAAAAATTAGCTGAGTGTGATGGCACATGCCTGTGGTTCCAGCTATTTGAGGTGGAAGGATCACCTAAGACCAGAAGGTCAAGGCTGCAGTGGCCATGAGCATGCCACTGCACTCCAGCCTGGGCAACAGGGTAAGACTCTAACTCAAAACAAAACAAAACAAAAATCCTTATATAGTGTCCTGAGTTTTATGGCAATAGACTCAAGTAATAAGAACATTGGTTAGGAAGTAATAATATATAGCTCAATAAATTTGCAGCTTTTAATTTGTGAACTAAGAACCAAACATCTAGTATCTCTAACCATGTATTTATCTGCATATCAGAAATAAACTTTTGCTTTATAAATAAGATAGGTATTGAAGAGTTTTTAAATAGTTACAAGTTTTTCACTCCTTTCTGTATCCATGTCCTTTGCGATATGACTTTACAGGGACTTCCACCAAGAGATGAGTCTATTTTCCCTCTCTCTCAATCTACTCTGGAACTTTTAACTTGTTTGAACCAATAAATGTAGTGGAAATGCTGTTGTGCCATTCCTGAGTCTAAGTCACCTTTCATATTGCCACTTCTACTCTTGAAACCCCTGCTTGTACAAAACTGACCAGCCTGCCAGATTGTAAGAAACAAGCAGCCTCCCTAATCCCATCGCCCTGGGGAGGGGAGTAGCAAGGCAATACTTGAGGAAAAAAGAAGTTGCTGGAATTTCAAGAAGAGAATGTTTTGGTGCTTGAATTTACCCACCTATCGTCCCATCCCTTATATCCAGCTCAGTGGCATCCATGAGGATGGTGGCTTATGTTCCTTGTGTGGTTTGCTGGTCCCAGAGGAAGACTACCCAAAAAATTCTCGAAAGAATTCTCAAAAGAATTCTCAAAAAATTATAATTCTGTGTTTTGAGTTATCCTGTCATTCCCTAAAGGATTTGCTCAAGGGCTTTCCTTTGTTTCCTCCACCATGAAGTGTTCACAGGGCTGAAGTTGAACTCAGAGTTTGTAAAAAGCATATTAAGACAAATGCACTGGCTGCAGCCCACCTGGAGCAATGGAAAACAGATGGTAATGCAGCAGACATGCTGAAAAACCTAAGAAGAAAGAGGTCAAGGAAGGATATGAGTTGGAAATAAACACTGAAAATCTCTGTCATGTGCTAAGAAAGCCACCCACATGTCCGGGGCTGGACACAGAAAAGTCTTGAGAAGACAATAAGCTTTTTCCTCTGGATGACCATTAGGTGTGCAAGCAGAAGTAAAGGCCAAGAGACTTTTAAACATCTAACTAGAATAAGTGTTGTCAGTGCACCCCAACACAGAATTAATTTGTATAAACCAAGAGAGTTTTTTTGGCTCCAGTCATCTAAGAAAATCTCTGACAAATCACTAGGTGACAACTTAAGCAACAACATTGTTTACAAAACATTTCCTTACTTTAGAAAAGTCATTAAACAACTACAACCCACAAAAAACAGCAACAAAAAATCTTAGTGGAAAATAAGGGGAAATCTGATTCCTAGCATTACCACATCAAAAAACTCAAAATGTTCAGTTTTCAACAAAAAATTATAAGGCATTAAAATGAAGAAATATGGCCCATTCTCAGGGGAAAAAAGAAATATAAACTGTCCCTAAGGAAGCCCAGACATTGGACTTACTAAACAAAGACTGTAAGTTAACCATTTTGAATATACTCAAAGTGTAAGGAAAATCAACAACAAAAACTAAAGGAAACCAGAAGAATGATGCCTCAGCAAATCAAGAATATCAGTAAAAATATAGAAAAATTATAAAAAAGAAATTGTGGAGCTGAAAAGCACAATAACAGAAATGAACAGATGTGAGGAGGCAAAAGAAATAATCAGCAAATCTCAAAACAAATGAAGCAAGATTATTCAGTCTGAGAAAAGAAAAATGAAGAGAGCCTAAGAGACCTGTGGGACACCGTCAAGTATACCAAAATATTAATTATAGGAGTCCCCAAAAGAAGAAAAAAAGAAAAGGGCAGAAAAAGTTTTTTTAAGTAATGGGTGATAATGTCCCAAATTTGATGAAAGATAGACATCTACATATTCAAAAATCTCAACAAATTCCAAGTAGAATAAACGCAAAGGAATTCCTACCAACACATGTAATAAATTGTCAGAAGCCAAGAGAACCCTGAAAACAGCAAGATATAAGTAGTTCATCATAAACAAAGGATCTTTAATAATATTAACATCTGTTTTATCATTAGAAACCATGGAGGCCAGAGGAAATAGGATGACATTTAAAGTGCTAGAAGAAGAAGCTGTCAATCAAGAATTCTACATCTGACAAAACTATCCTTCAAAAATAAAGGAGAAATTAAGACATTTCAGATAAACAAAAACTGAAGGAGTTGATTACTAATAGATCTGCCTATTATGAGATAAATTATGTCTCACCAAAATTCATATATTAAAATCCTAACCCTGAGTATGTCATGGTATTGTATTTAAAGATAGAGCCTTTAAAGAAGTAACTAGGTCATTCGATAGGCCCTGATATAATGTAACTGGTATCCTTACAAGAAGAAAAAACTAGGACACAGACACACACAGAAGGAAAACCATGTGAAAACACAGGGAGAAAACAGTTATCTATAAGCCAAGGAGAAGGGCTTCAGAAGAAACTAACTTTGCTGACAACTTGATCTCAAGCTTCTAGGCTCCAGAATTGTGAAAAAAATTATGTTCTTGTCATTTAAGTCACCCAGTCTGTAGTATTTTGTTATGACAGTCTTAGTAAGTGAATACACTGTCCTATAAGAAATTTCAAAGGCAGTCTTTCCATCTAAAATGAAAGCACATTAGATAGTAACTAGAAGCAATAAAGGAAATTAAGAACCCAGTAAAGATAAAAAAATACATTGGTAAATATAGAAAAAATGGTAAGTCACAAAGAAGGGCATTAAGTGTTAATTAAAAGGGAATCTATCAGGAAGATATAACAATGATAACCATTTACATACCTAACAATAGAGACCCAAAATACATGAAGAAAAAACTAAAGAAATCTCCAATTCCACAATAATGGGTAGGGACTTCAAAATCTCACTTTTAATAATAAATAGATCAACAAAACAGAAGATCAATAAGGAAGTAGAATAATTTAATAGCGCTATAAACCAAACAGACTTAACAGATAGTTATAGAAAAATTCACCCAGCAACAGAGTACAAATTTTTCTCAAGTATATAGAAGATATTCTCCAGAGTAGAATATATGATAAGCCACGAAAAGAGTCTTAAAAGTTCTTTAAAAACTGAAATCATATAAAATATCTTCTCTGGCCAGGTTCGGTGGCTCAGCCTGTAATTCCCAGCACTTTGAGAGGCCGAGGTGAGTGGATTGCCTGAGCCTGCAGGTTCAAAACCCACCCGGACAACTTGGCAAGACCTTGTCTCAACTATTAAAAAAAAAAAAAATTAGCTGGGCGTGGAAGCACGAGCCTGTCGTTCCAGCTACTTGGAAGGCTGAGGCGGAAGGATCGCCGGAGCCCAGCAGGTTGAGGCTGTGGTGGCCAGGAGCGTGCCACTGCACTCCAGTCTGGACAGCAGAGTGAGACTTCAACTCAAAAAATAAAATAAAATAAAAATATCTTCTCTAACTACATAGAGTAAAACTAGCAACTAATAACAGGAGGAAAATTGGAAAATTCACAAACTTGTGAAAATTTAAAAAACACACATTTAATTAACCAACAGATCAAAAAAATCACAAAGGAAATTATAAATACTTTGAGACAATAAAAACAATACACAACATACCAAAAATTAGGGGATGAGGTAAAAGCACTGCTCAGAAAAATTTACACCTAGAAATGTCTAATCATACTTTACACTGAAAGAACTAGTCAAACAAAAGTGCATTGAAACCAATGCTGCTAGAAGAAAGAAAATGATGACTGTTGTAATGGAGGAATAAAGTACGGCTGAGGCAGAAGGATCACCTGAGCCCAGGAGGTTGAGGCTGAGGCTGCAGTGAGCTGTGATTGTGCCGCTGCACTCCAGTATGAGCAACAAAGTGAGACCATGACTCCAAAAAAAGAAAGAAAAAGTTAGACAACAACAACAAAAAAACCTTAAAAAAATTAATGAAAACCAAAGTTGTTACTCTTTAATTTGTATAAACTTAAGGGGAACAAGTGCAATTTTGTTACATGGATATAATGTGTACTTGTGAAGTCTGGGCTTTTAGTGTTACCATCACTCAAACAATGCACACTGTGTCCATTAAGCAATTTCTCATCCCTCATCCTCTTCCAATTTCCCCATCCTTCTGAGTCTGAGTCTCCAATATCTGTCATTCTACATTCTCTGTCCATGTGTACACATTATTTAGCTTCCACTTATAAGTGAGGATATGTGGTATTTGACTTTCTGATGCTGGGTTGCTTCACTTAAGATAATGACTTTCAATTTCATCTATTTGCTGCAAAAGACATCATTTCATTCATTTTTATGGCATAAGTGTTCTCTTTTCTCCGCATCCTGGTCAACATCTTTTTTTTTTTTCTTTTGAGTTTTTAATAATAGCCATGCTGACTAGTTTAAGATAATTCACTGTGGTTTTAATTTGAATTTCTCTGCTAACTAGTGATTTTTTTTCATATGTCTATTTGTTGTCTTCTTTGCAAAAATGTCTATTCATGTTCTTTGCCCACTTATTAATGGAGTTTTGAGTTTGTTTGGTTGCTGTTATCACTGAGTTGAGTTCCTTGTAGGTTCTAGATATTATTCCCCTATCAAATGCAAATATATTCTCCCATACAGCAGTGTTGTCTGTTCACTCTACTGATTATTTCTTCTGTTATACAGAGGCTTTTTATTTTTAGTTTAAGTCTATTGTCTATTTGGGGAATTTGCTTGTGCTTTTGAGGTCTTAGTCATGAGGTTTTTGCCTATATCAATGTCCATAAGAGTCAAAAGATCGATAAAATTGATAAACCCTTACCCGAGACAAGAAAAAAGAGAGAAGACTCAAGTCATCAAAATTAGATGAAAATAGAGACATTATTACCAGCTATACATAAATACAAAGGATTAAAGTAGGGTACTATGAACAATTTCATACCAAAAATTCGATAACATAGATGAAATGGGGACACTCCTAGAAACAAACTATGAAAATGGACTCAAGATGAAACATAAAAATATGAACAAACCTATAACAAGTAGATACTGAGTCAGTAATTTAAAACTTCCCAGTAACAGATATCTTCATTGGCAAATCTTACCAAACTGTTGAATAACGTCAACCTATCTCAACTTCTTCCAAAAAAACAGAAAAGGAAGAAACACTTTTTAACTCAATCTATAAGTTCAGTGTTTCACTGATACTAAGGCCTAAAAGAATATCACAAGAAAAAAACTCTAGACTTCAAAAATTGTCAAAATAAATAAATACTAGAAAACCAAACACATCAGCATATTCAAAGTATTATACACCATAGCCAAGTGGAATTTTTTCATGAATGCAGGAGTAATTCCACACACAAAACTCAATCAAGGTAATACACCAATCAAGAAAATGAAAGGGGAAAATGTGTGACCATCTAATTAATGAAGAAAAAGCATTTGACAAAACTCTACACCCCACCATGATAAAAACACTCTAAAAACCAGGAACAGAAGGGAATACCCTCAACCTGATTTAGGGATCTACAAAATCTATAGCTAATATCATACTTAATGATGAAAGACTGGATCCTTTCCCTAAGTCGACAGGAACAAGACCACTTATATATACCACAGTGTGCTGGAAATTATAGTCAGAGTCATCAAGCAAGAAAAAGAAATGAAAGGCATCAAATTGGAAATAAACAATTCAAATAGACAGAAACAAACACAAAGCTAAAAGAATCAGAAAGGACCACAAAACATGACACCACCAAAGGAACAAAATGAAGCACCTGTGATGCTAAAAAAATGAAGATTTACAAACTTACTGACAAATAATTTGAAATAATCATTTAAGGAAGCCCAGAGAGACAAGTCATCCAGTGAAATCAGACAGAGAGCCCAGAAATAAGCACACACATTTACAGTCAATAGATTTTTTTTTTTTTTTTTTAATGAGTCGGAGTCTCACTCTGTCGCCCAGACTGGAGTGCAATGGCCGCTCCCGGCCACTGCAGCCTCGACCTGCTGGGCTCCGGCGATCCTTCTGCCTCAGCCTTCCAAGTAACTGGAACTATAGGCACGCGCTACCACGCCCGGCTAATTTTTGATTTATTGTAGACTTGAGGTCTCACCAAGTTTCCCAGGCGGGTCTCGAACCCGCGGGCTCAGGCAATCCACTCACCTCGGCCTCCCAAAGGCGCGGGATTACAGGCTGAGCCACCGAGCCCGGCCCAGTCAATAGATTTTTAACAAAGATGCCAAGGACACACATTGGGGAAATGACAATCTCTTCTATAAAGGTGTTAGGCAAACTGGATGTCCATATGCAGAAGACTGAAATTGAACCTTTATCTTACCCCATATAAAAGAAGAAATTTACAACGGATTAAAAACTTAAACATAAGAACTAAAGCTGGAAGAAAACAAAGCAGAAAAGTTTCATGACACTGGTCTAAGCAGTGATTTCTTGGACATGACCCCAAAATCATAGACAATGAAAGCAAAATTAAACAAATGGGATTGCATCAAAACTAAAAAACTTCTGAAAAGCAAAGAGAACAATTAATAGAGTAAAAATACAGTCCACTGACTGAGAGAAAATAATAATTTGTTATTATGTGTAAATACTTCTAAATAGTTGTAAATGAGGCTGGGCTCAGGGGCTCAACCTATAATCCCGGCATGGAGACTGAGGTGAGTGGATTGTCTGAGCCGGCAGGTTCGAGATCAACCTGGGCAACTTGGCAAGAACTCATCTCTACAATAAATAAAAAAACTCAGCCAGGCACAATAGTGCGTTCCTGCAGTTCTGGCTACTTGGAAGGCTGAGGCGGAAAAATCACCAGAGCCCAGCAAGTCAACACTGAGGTAGCCTAAGTCTGCCACTGCACTCCAGCCTGGGCGGTGAAGTGAGACTCCAACTCAGAAAAATAAGTACATAAAAATAAAAATAAATAGTTGTAAATGATACAAGGGGTTGTAAGCAGCTAATGGCCAAAATATATGAGAAACTCAAATTACTCAATAACAAGAAAACAAATAACCATATTTTTAAATGGAAAAATGTCTTCTCAAAAAAAGACATACAAATGGTCAACAGATGTATTTTTTAAATGCTCAGCATCTCTAATCAGCAAGGAAATACAAATTAAAACCACAATGAGATATCACCTCACAACTAACCGTTAGATTGGCTATAATTTAAGAGAAGAGAAATAAAGGATAGCATGTTTTGACAAAGATATAAAGGAAAAGGAACCCATGGACACTGTTGGTGGTATTTTAAATTAACATGGCCATTTTAGAAAAGAGTATGGAGGTTTCTTAAAAAACTAAAAAGAGATTTAGCAAGTAATCCAAATATCCCCCTTCTAGGTATATACTTTTAAAAACTGAAATTAGTGTACTGAAGAGATATCTGCACTTACACATTTACTGCAGTATTATTCACAATAGCCAAGATATGGAAACAACCAAAGTGTACATCACAGATGAAGTCTTTAAAGAAAGAAGAAGGGAATTTTGTCATTTGCAACAATATGGATAAATCTCAAGGACTTCATGCTAAGTAAAATAAGCCAGACACAGAAAGGCAAATTATCCAGGAGCAAGGCTAATTTTACCTTGTTGCTCTGCTAACTGTATGGTATCAGCTTCATCTTTGTGGATCATGATGAATCAATATATCTACACTTCAGCCAGCACAAAAGGGAAAAGGTAAAGAGGATAAAACCTTTCCCTTTGAAATTCAATCCAGCGGTAATGAGGGAGAAGGTGGTCAGACACTGGCTAGGCAGAGAGACAGGGAGCGTCTCGGGGAGAAGTAACAGCCCATGCACTGCCCCTCTTCTATTTCCAGCAATTGGAAATATGGTTAATGTGGTTAAGAACATCCTCTTAAGCCAGGATGTTTTGTTCAAAGGAACTTTTTGCCATTTGAACACAGACAAGTAGCTTAGCTAAGTGTCCAAACTTAACCTAGGTTTATTATAGTATCATTAGCATGACATTAGCATTGAGGTTTTACACCCCCCCCACCACCACGTTGGTTTTTCTGTGGTACTTATAGGTAATAATCAAGATGGAGTAATTTTGGACAAGGGCACACATGCATAGTAAAAGCTGGGACAGGAAATGGCTAGGAGGGTGAGAGGTGGGTAAGATGCAAATGAGAAGAACACCCCTAGAAGGGAGAGAGAAAAACCCAGAACACTCCCTCACTGTGGGTAACCAATTTCGGCCTGCTCTCTTTTTCAGAAAAGCTTTGTTGCTTAATAAACTCTTTCTTTCACTCATCCTTTGGATGTCTGCATTCCTTAATCTTCCTGGTCATGGGACAAAAACCTCAGGTGGCTGGTCTAAGCCAACAATGGAGTTAAAAACTCCTGCAACATTTTGGTGCCATGACTTGGATTGATAGATTCAGAAGGGTGAGTGAAAGCAAACTTCTCTCTTTACTTTCATTGCTGAGGCTTCTCGTCCTCAAAGTAGTTTTCTCTCTCTCAAAACCAACACAGGCCTCCATCAGCCACTTAAAAGTGAATAGCACACCCGCTGTTCTACAGTCACAGAAGACAGGCTTGCTAGGAAGGGCTTAGTCAATCCCCCATTGCCCTCCCCCATTGTTGGGATGTGTTCCAGTTCGGTTTCCTTTCACAGATGTCTAGCTGTTGCATGGAGCTGGATTACATTTGGGAATAACTGAAGATTTCTGGCCAAGTCTACACCTTGGTGTTATCTGAAGGCTCTCAGACCAATTCTAATTTCTGACCGCGCAGTAGGGGCAGAAGACTTCCAAACTTTCCTATCACATTTTCTTCCTTTCAAAGCTGCCATGGCTCCTATCCCATCTTTGTATACCATGTTAAAGACTTTTATGCAATGTGATGAACTGCTGGTATTTGATGGGATGAGCTTTAAATATAAGGAATGTGGCAAGGAACAATGTTGTGTTTGATTTTTTTTAAAAAAACAGGGGGACATGAGGAAAAAGCTATGGGAGGTTTTGGGGGTTTTTTCCTCCATTCCATCTGGGCTGCTTCTTTTATGTCAGGGACCAACATAGTTTTACTAATGTGAAAGGCATAGGCCTGCATAGCCTTTAATTTTCTCCTTTCAGGCAAAATTTTGTGGGTCAAGCCACACATCCCAAGAAATGCAAGGGTGTATTTTTTTTTTTTAATTTAAGGCGATTTGGATTCAAAGCTACACCTTAACCTTTCAAGCTTTATCCACCTGCTTAAGAGACTTTTCAGAACATAAGTTATTAAGGCAATACAGACTCTTCCCTCTTAGAATACTATCATCCTTCTGCCCTAAACTCAGGTAGCTTATCTGCTCACTTCATTAAGACCTAAATTACAATTGGACTGTCCCATCTGTTATTATGAAAATCACATGTGGAATAGGTAAAGTTCAATAAGAATGTCTCGCCAAATAACAACTACAATGTGTCAAAGGCCATTGGAAGGAAATTCAATAGATCCATATACCTTCTTCAGACACCTTTTAACACCCTCAATTTGAATGGTCACACAAAAAAGAAAGGTTCTACCTAAAAATTAACCCTCCTCATTTTTGTGGGTACTGACAGATAACCAACAGTATACTTTCAAGGAAGTGAAAGGAGGGAAATACCTATGTAAAGACTGGTGCATATGTTGCTCTTATGGCTGGTCAGATCCATGCCCACCCCTAAGGTGTACATGCACGAATAGATGCATATGCCTTCCTCCAGCACCCACACCACTCCCTCTGAGTATCCTAGCTCAAATTCAAGTATTCCAAAGCATCTTTCAGATTTCCATATGGGAAGACCCAACAAAGCAGTAAGGCCAAAAATCTTGGAGGTCCAGAGGTAGTCTCAGTTGGGGGTGAGGGAATGGGACTTACTCAGGTAAGCACAACTAAGTCCTATCAACACAGTCCCTCCCACACACATGGATAGAGGTTGTGCTCACATCCATGGGGACATCATGAGTATCTGAGGACAGAGAGAGTAGGCAAATGCCCTCCTTCCCTCGAACCCATTCATGCATGTCAGAGAAAAGAAAAGTAAGGGATGCTTTTCTTTTGCTTTCCTCTCATATCAGATGGGGAACAGGCCATCTGCATCTACAGTTTGCACTCCTCTGGAATGCATCCTATCACCTGGGACTCCTTTAATCTTCAAATTCTTAAAAAAAAAAAACGCCTTAAATTCTTTTGCACCCAGGCATGGCCAAGTTACAAATTACAGGATAAAAAAAAAAACAAAACTGACCTCCAGAGGGAAATATCAATTACAATACAATCTTTATAATCTTACAATTAAACCTTATTTGTAGACATAAGGGCAAATGGTTTGAGGTTCCCATGTACAGGCTTTCACCAAGACTCAACCAGCCTTTCCTCAGAGAGGTGAATAGAAAAAAAAATTAAAGTCCATGTTCCTTTTTCAACAACAAATTTCTCAAATTAAATCAAGACTGAACCTGTGCAATGTCCACTTGTATACATAATGCTGAATTGTACCCCACATCTTTAAAATAAAACATACAGAAAAAAAGAAAACTTCTAGACTGGGAGTATCAGTACCCCTCCCCAAAAAAAGTAAAGGGATCACATGTTAATTAATACTAAAAAACAGTCTATAATCATTTTAATTAGCTTTTTCCAAACCAAACCTACAAGTGCTCTAATAAAATTTTCCAACTTTACTAAATGCTAAAAAAAAACCTATGCCAGACAACGTCAGTGTTTGTTAAGTCAGGCTCACTAAAGTTTTTTATAAAAAGAAAATAACATCACTTTGTTGTCCTGGTTAGCTCCCCTCCCCTCTTTAGAACAGGTAAAACTTTGAATGCTAGTTGCTCTCTGAGTACACTTTACTAAGCCCAGTATTCCTGTGGGACAGATAAAATGCTAGGTGCGCTCTCTCTGTGACACAATAGTGTGAGACTTAATCACTCTCACCTAATCCTCCACACCTCACAACTAAAACTGTAATTTAGCAACTTATAAAGAGTCTTAACAAATTTGCCTGCTCATAACTGGAACTAAGTGGTACAGATCATTTCATATCCACATGGTATGTTCACTCTAAAGGGTTTTATACCAAATCATTCCAAGCAAAAAATTATCAAAAATTTCATAGTCAATTTAAAAAAAATTTTTAAGGTTTTTTTTTTCCCTCAGGCGAGGATTTAAAGAAACAAAAGGGTGCTCACATGGAGGGCTGCAGAACCAAAAGGCCCAAAATAGGGATCTCAATTGGCAGTCGCCATTAACAACAAAACTCCAGTGGCCCATCAAAAACCTGGTAAAAATAAACCTACTAAGGGGATGGTGTCTGTTGCCATGGGTACAATATGTTGGGGCACTAAAAGCCTAGTTGCCCCAAGGAAGCCTAAACCTTCAGGACCTTGTCCACCACACTGGCCAAAAAAACACTGGAAAGCGGGTACGCTGTCATCTGAAAAAGAGGGAACACCTAGCTCAAAAATGATGACCACTAAGGAGGACTGGGAATCAACTGAAGTGCCTGGCATAGCTTACCATCACCCCAACAGCCCCCAGGTGAATATTACTTTCTTCGTTAACACAGGTGCCAGCTGTTTGGTCCTTGCCGGGCACTTTGTTGGACTATAAATGCCATTAATTAAAGTTGCTAAAGTCAATTCAAAATATAAATGTAGGTTCTATAAACAGGAAAAAGCCAAAAGAAAAAAAGATGTAAAGATAATAATTGGTATAAAAGAATGTTTTTGGTAGCCGGGGTCGGTGGCTCAGCCTGTAATCCCATGCTTTGGGAGGCTGAGGTGAGTGGATTGCCTGAGCCTGCGAGTTCGAGACCTGCCTGGGCAATTTGACAAGACCTCATCTCTACAATAAATCAAAAATTAGCCGGGTGTGGTAGCGCGCGCCTGTAGTTCCAGCTACTTGGAAGGCTGAGACGGAAGGATTGCCGGAGCCCAGCAGGTCAAGGCTGCAGTGGCCGGGAGAGGCCACTGCACTCCAGTCTGGGCGACAGAGTGAGACTCCAACTCAAAAAAGAAAAACAAAGAATGTTTTTGGTGATAAAAGGGATACAAAAAATAATTGTGTATAGAAAAGCCTACAATAAAAATGGTTGGTTATTTAAAGAAAGGAAAATACAGGACACTCAGAAGTGGAAGGGTGAGAGACCTAGTTTTATTATTAAGGCAATTAAGATTATTATTGAGGATGCTTGATTGAATTTGTTTATAGCAGTTCACTGTCCGGAATAGCTTGTATTTGTAATTACGGCTATTATTAGAAGCATGGAGGCTGTAGCTTGAATTAGAAAGTATTTAGTAGCTGCTTCGGTTGAGTGGGGGTTGGCTTTTTCAATTAGGATTGGTGTGATGGCCAGTATACTTATTTCTAGTCCGATTCAAATTAGTAATCAGTGTGAACTGAATATAGTGATTATAGTGCCTGAAAATAAGGTAAGGAAAATAGAGGATAAGGTTAGGGGTTTAATTAGTACGGGAAGGATATGAACCAACATTTTCGGGGTATGGGCCCGATAGCTTATTTAGCTGACCTTACTATAGAATATTGTGTAATTAGGTAGCACGAAGAATTTTGAATTCTTAAGTATAGGTTCAATTCCTGTGATTCTAGAAATAAGGGGATTTAAACCTCTATTATTTACTCTATCAAAGTAACTCTTTTGTCAGACATATTTCTTGTTTTATAGATGGGGTGGAATACTGCATATTAGGATAGGTATTGAGATGTATCATATACAAAAGGCTTGTGTGAGTGGAAGAAAATTTTTTCATAGAAGGTGTATTAGTTGATCGTATCGAAATCGTGGATATGAGGCTCGGACTCATAGAAAAAGTGAGGTGAGGATGAGTGTTTTTGCTATGAAGTTGATTGTGAATGTTTCGGGTGTGAAGCTGTTATGTAGTGCGCCTAGAAAGATGATGGTAGTTAGAGCATTTATTATAATAATGTTAGTGTATTCTGCTATGAAGAATAGGGCAAATGGTCCTGCAGCATATTCAACATTGAACCCTGAAACTAACTCTGATTCACCCTCTGTGAGATCAAAGGGTGCTCGATTTGTCTCGGCTAGTGTTGAGATAAATCATATCATTGCTAGTGGTCAGGAGGGGAGAAATAGTCAAGAGTATTCTTGGGTTGTAATTAGTGTTATTAGTGTGAAGGACCCGTTTATTAGGAGAATTGCTAGAAGAATGATTGCGAGGGTCACTTCGTAGGAGATTGTTTGGGCCACCGCTCGGAGCGCACCGATTAGTGCATATTTAGAGTTTGATGCTCAGCCTGATCAGAGAATGGAGTATACGGCTAGACTGGATGTTGCTAGAATAAATAGGATGGTTAGGTTTATGTTGAGGAGAGGGTGTGGTATGGGCATGGGAATTCATATAATGAGAGCTAGGGATAGAGCAAGGGTTGGTGCAATAATATAAAGTAGGGATGTTGATGTAAGTGGGTGGAAGGGTTCTTTGATAAATAGTTTTATTGCATCTGCAAAGGGTTGGAGGAGCCCATAGGGTCCAATGATGTTAGGACCTTTTCGGAGTTGCATATATCCTAGTACTTTGCGTTCTGCTAATGTTAAGAAGGCTATGGCTAGGAGAACTGGAATAATTAGGATTAGTAGGTTGATTAAAAACATGTTGTTAAGAAGAGGAATTGAACCTCTGATAATAAAGTTTTAAGTTTTATGCAATTACCGGGCTCTGCCATCTTAACGAAGCCTGCTCTTGGGTAGGATTAATTTATTAATTTATTAGATTAAGATTATTTCATCTATTAAATAGGGGACGCCTCGAGTAGGGGTAGGTCCCATCTTTCTTGTCCTTTCGTACTGGGAGAGATAATAAATAGATAGAAACCGACCTGGATTGCTCCGGTCTGAACTCAGATCACGTAGGATTTTAATTGTTGAACAAACGAACCATTAATAGCGGTTGCACCATTAGGATATCCTGATCCAACATCGAGGTCGTAAACCCTATTGTCGCTATGGACTCTGTAATAGGATTGCGCTGTTATCCCTATGGTAACTTATTCCGTTGTTCAAATAAGTTTGGATCAATAAATGATTTTTGCTTAGACTGGTAAGGTCTTGGGTATTATCATTCGGAGGGTTTTTTGTGCTCCAAGGTCACCCCAACCGAAATTTACGGCTCATGTTCAGTTTAGTGTTAATCCTATTAGGTTATTTTAGTACTGGTTGAGTAGTTAAATTGAAGCTCCATAGGGTCTTCTCGTCTTATTGAAATATCCCCGCCTCTTCACAGAGATGTCAATTTCACTGATTGGAAGTAGGAGACAGTAAAACCCTCGTGTGGCCATTCATACTAGTCCTTATTTAGAGAACAAGTGATTATGCTACCTTTGCACGGTCAGGATACCGCGGCCGTTTAATAAATATATCACTGGGCAGGCAGTGCCTCTAATATTAGTCATGCTAGAGGTGATGTTTTTGGTAAACAGGCAGGGTTTAAAGATTTGCCGAGTTCCTTTTACTTCTTTTAATCTTTCCTTTAAATGGATCGCATACCAGTGTTGGGTTAACAATGGGTATAATAAGTTGTATATTTATAATTGTTTATATTGGGTTGTTAACTATCAGTGGATTATCCGGTCTGATATAAACTTATGCGAGGAGAATAATTTCTTGTTACTTATATTAGCAGTATTGCTTCTATTATTTATAGATTGGTCCAGTGTAGTTATAGGAGTTGTGCTTGGTTTTTGAGATTAAAGTATTTTTGGTATGTTGAGCTTAGACGCTTTCTTAATGGGTGGCTGCTTTTAGGCCAACTATGGAAAAGATTTTAATTACTCTCTAAGTAAGGTTGTTTCCTATTTCTAAAGAGCTGTCCCTCTTTAGAGTAACATTTAAATTTACATGGGGATTATTTATTCTGTAGGTAAATTTAAAGTTGAACTTATATTCTATTTTGGACAACCAGCTATCACCAAACTCGGTAGGCTTTTCACCGCTACTTGTGAATCTTCTCACTATTTTGCAACATAGATGAGTATGCTCTTATGGCTGTTCACAAGTAGCTCGTCTGGGTTCGGGGGTTTTGGCTACAGTTCTCTTTGTGAAATTGTTCTAGCTAATTCATTATGCAAAAGGTAAAAGTGAGTGTCTTTGCTTTTTTATACTTAAATAAGGTATCTTTCATCTTTCCCTTGCGGTACTTTGTCTATAGCGCCTATATAAATTTCTATCTCCTATACTTTTAAGGTTAAAGGTAAATGTTTTGGTTTACAAGATTTAGTATAATTTAGTTGGTTCATATTGGGCTAGGATTAGGTTCAAAGTGGTCATTTGTGAAATCTTCCGGGTGTAAGCCGGGTGCTTTGTGGCTTAAGCTACACTTTGTCTACTCCAAGCACACTTTCCAGTATGCTTACCTTGTTACGACTTATCTCATCTCATGCGCTGTAATTTGTTTTATGTAGATTGTTGTGGAGTTGCATTTGAGGAGGGTGACGGGCGGTGTGTGCGTGCTTCATGGCCTTTATTTCAACCAAGCTCTCTATTCTTGATTTACTACTAAATCCTCCTTTAATTCTTGTTTTCATAAGAATGTTCGTAAATACTCTAAAGTAGAGAATGTAGCCCATTGCTTTCCACCTCATAGGTTACACCTTGACCTAACGTTTTTATGCTTATACTTGTGCTTACTTTAAAGCCTTTTTAGGGTTTGCTGAAGATGGCGGTATATAGACTGAATTAGCAAGAGGTGGTAAGGTTGATCGGGGTTTATCGGTTATAGAACAGGCTCCTCTAGAGGGGTGTGAAGCACCGCCAAGTCCTTTGAGTTTTAAGCTGTTGCTTGTAGTACTCTGGCGAATAAATTTGTTTATATTTATTTATGTTTATGGCTAAGCATAGTGGGGTATCTAGATCCCAGTTTGAGTCTTAGCTGTCGTGTCTTC
>NW_007259238.1:27927-67591 GCF_000164805.1 Carlito syrichta
TTCCTCAATAGGGACATGGCTCTGTAATTCAATAAAATACACATAAGCGAAGAATATAATGGGGCATGCGTGAGTTATCTATATGAGCTGGCGTAATTCTCTTGTTTTTGGGGTTTGGCAGGAGTATATGTTTACTTTAGTAATAATATAGTAACGGGGGGGTGGGGGGTTAGCGTATATAATTCTATATATATATTATATTCAACGCGCGTACGTGTACGTGTACGTGTACGTGTACGTGTACGTGTACGTGTACGTGTACGTGTACGTGTACGTGTACGTGTACGTGTACGTGTACGTGTACGTGTACGTGTACGTGTACGTGTACGTGTACGTGTACGTACGCGTATTTGGGTGTAGTGGTGTGCGTAAATATGTTATGTCCGTCGAGCATGAATTAAATAGCAGCTCATGAATATGCAATGAGGAAATACAATACGCAATTTGGGCATGTCTACAATTCAATTGTCTACATCCAGGCCTCCTGGCCTTGCTGAGTCAAGACACCCCCCCCTTAAAAATTAAAAAATACCAAAGGCACTTAATTCTCCCGTGACTGGAAAAGAGGGTGAATGGCCCGTTACCATCGTGATGTCTTATTTAAGAGGAACGAGTGGGCGGTTCTAAGTGTTATGGCCCTGAAGTAAGAACCAGATGTCAGATATAGTTTCAGTATAGCTACCCCCCAAGGACAAAAAAATAGAGGGTTCACACGTGTCAAAAAAGGGTATATGTATGTTGTAAAATAGTACATGAAACCCTGGAGACTTGTTACTGGTAAGGGCTCTTCCCTCTCTCCCCTACTTTAGGCCCAAATTGAGAGAGACCCTACACTGTTCTCTCTACCCCATCAATGGTAAAGTTTGCCAGAATAAACTCTTGGATTCATCACACAAAGGTGAAACTCTAGAATCCTAAAAAAGTCTCCTCCATCAACCCAGAGGGATCTTCCAATTACCAATGTAAAAAAATTGGGATTCTCAAACTAAAGATCACAAAAGATAAATGCCCATAATTAATCTTTCGTGACATCTCCCTATTTTCCCAATCCAAGTCTCTTGCCCTCCAGATTCGTTCAAACAAAAAATATTACAACTCCTTTTTGACACATATCTGCAGGGAGACTTTAACTACCCATGGAGTTCAATTTCTAATAGAGCCTCTAAAAGAGGTCAAACATTGCTTAAGTATGGACCTCGCATCATCCAATTCAGAAATAAAATATATTTTCATTATATTATTACCTTTGCTCACTATTTTAATGTATATCTTAATCTGTATTGCTAAGTGTTGTTGTGAAGGGCGCTTTGATTCTAAATACCCATGGGGTTGTCGTCTTCCTTAAACAGTTATCTGTCTTACAAGCATGCATTATAAGTTTATTTTAGTTTACTGGAATACCTATCTTTAAAAAATCCATATTAAATCTCACCCACTTGGTACAACAAGGATAAGCCACAGTAGCTGCTATTAAAAATCAACAAACATCCATCAATTCATTAGCTACTGTGGTCTTGCCAAACTGTCAAGCGCTGGATATGCTCACAACAAAATGTAAAGAAACATGTACGTTATTAAATAAAACATGTTGCTTCTGGATTAATACTTCCTCCCAGGTAGAAGAACACCTACAGGTCATTAAAAAAATAATATTAAAATCATTGATTCTTTAAGGGAACAGACAGGCTCAGGACCCAGTTGGCTACAATCCGTTCTATCCTCTCTAGAGATCCCTAATAAGTGGACATGGATGGTCCCCTTAATAGCTCCTTTTCTTGTATTGCTCATATTTGGGCCATACATAATAAACCTTCTTGTAAAATTTGTTTCTTATCGCCTAGAGTCCATCAAACTTCAAATGGTGATACAGATGGAGCCTCACATGATAAAACCTTTCTTCCATGGCCCATTAGGCAATCTTTTGAAAGATTAACTGCAGCAACTTGAATGGACTTAGAGTCTATCATTCTCAGTAATCTATCACAGAAACAAAGAACAGAGTACCATATGTCCTCACTCATAAGCGGACCTTGAACAATTATTATAATACTATAAGAAAGGGATTGGCAGCAGTGGGAAATTGCCAGGGGAGGCAGGGAGGAGGATTGGCAGTAGTGGAAAACTGCGGGGAAGAGGGGGCACATCTCATCAACAAGGGTACCTGCATAATGAACACTTGCATACCTAACCCTGAATTGTACCCCACATCTTTAAAATTAAAAAATTATTTAAAAGACTAACTACCACATAAACAACACTCCCTAATAGCTTTAAAAAGTCAGAGCAGTCATCTCCCCTTTCCCCTAACAACAGTTAGGCATACTACTCCAGAGGTGGGAAATGAGAGAGGAGGTAGTCAGATGCCGGCTAGGCAGACACACAGGGAGGGTCTCGAGGAAAAGTAACACCTATGGAAATGTCCCTGCACTGCCCCCATTATACATAACAATGAAAAATGTGGTTAATGTGGTTTAAAGCATCCTCTTGAGCCAGGATGTTTTTTTCAAAGGGACTTTTTGCCATTTGAACGCAGACACAATAACTTAACTAAGTGTCCTAATTCAACCTAAGCTTATTATATCATTAGTGGGCCAGGCTCAGTGGGTCAGCTGGTGATCCCAGCACTTTGGGAGGCCGAGGCAAGTGGATTGCCAGAGCCTGCGGGTTCAAGACCAGCCCAGGCAACTTGGCGAGTCTTCATCGCTACAATAAACAGACAAAAAAGAAAACTAGCCAGGCGTAGTAGCACACGCCTGTTATTTTGCCTACTTGGAAGGCTGAGGCAGAAGAATGACGGGAATCCAGCAGGTCGACACTGGGGTGGCTGGGAGCATGCCACTGCACTCCAGCCTGGGCAACAGAGTAAGACTTTAACTCAAAAAAAAAAAAAAATCATTAGCATTATATTAACATTGAGGTTTTACCCCCTGAGTGGGCTTTTCTATGGTACTTATGGGTAATAATCAAGATGGAGTAACTTTAGACAAGGGCAAACATGTGTAGTGAAGGCTGGGACCAGGAAAGAGCTAAGAGGGTAGGAGGCGAATAAGATGCAAAGGAGAAGAACACCCCTAAAAGGGAAGACAAAAACCCGAAACACCCCACTGTGGGTAACCCATTTCGGGTCCCCTCTCTTTTTCTGGAGAGCTTCGTTACTTAATAAGCTGCTTCTTTCACTCAGCCTTTGGGTGTCCACATTCCTTAATCTTCTTGATCATGGGACAAAAACCCGAGGTTGCTGGTCTAAGCCAGCAGTGGAATTAAAAACTCCTGCAACAGTAACACATAATACCATATTACACCTGCTCACATGTCATTAGCCATAATTTTGCCACATGGCGGCTCTACCTAGATGCAAAGGGAGGTTGAGAAATATAGTTTTAATTTTGTATCCCCAACTAAACACTGAGGTTTTGGCTTTTTCTTATGTGACAGAAGATGGAGATAACATGTGCTGGGAACAGCTAACACTGCCACATACATTGTGCATTTTTTTTTTTTTTTTGAGTTGGAATCTCACTCTGTCGCCCAGACTGGAGTGCAGTGGCCGCTCCCGGCCACCGCAGCCTCAACCTGCTGGGCTCCAGCGATCCTTCTGCCTCAGCCTACTTCGGAATTACAGGCATGCGGTACCACGCCCGGTTGATTTTTTGATTTATTGTAGAGATGAGGTCTCGCCAAGTTGCCCAGTGTCAATGTTACTTGGCATAAAAATGCTCCTTCACAGTTGCTTTTATGAGAACCAACACATGCAGTTACACAAGCGTTCACTAAACAATTTACATGGTCACACCTAGCAATCCTGCTTAAGACAATTTAATTATACCCATAGTTTAATTATGCTGACTCCTTGGCCATAAACACAGCTTTTATTAATATTTACTTTATTGAATAACTTCCAGGAATACAGAAACCAAAGCAAAAAGTGAGTTTTAAACTTTAAAAATACTGTATATAAATTTACAAATGATAAGAGTGCAAAAAAAAATAAAGTGAGTCATCGTAAACAGTAAGTGATAAATTGGTGCAAAGAGAAAAGGTAATCTATGGTTTCAGGGAATTGTTAGGTTAAGAAAAGATGAGCATTTTCACAAGAAAGGGATATTTGTTACAGTTGTACAATAATACAATAAATTAAATAGAAGACGTAACTAAAAGTAGTAATAAAACATACACAACTCACTTTTTCACCTATAAAAATGCTATTGTCCATTGGGTGTTCCTCTATGCTTCTGCTATATTTGTTAAGAATTGAAAATTCATTGTTTTCATTCCCAAATTTATAGAGAAGATGCTGAAATTCAACTGAAGATTCTAAGGGCTCGATTCCATAAGAAACATTTTCAAATTGCAGTAGTCCTCTGTAAAATTAAGAATAAAAATGCAATTGCTTTTAATCAAATTTATTTTGTGAAACTGATAAAATAAAAAGAAAAAATAATAAAGATATAAAACATTTTGAATCCAGTATTTTGATCCAAACTCTGTCTTACAGATGACTCTGAAGAGACAAAGATTTTCCTAATCCACAAAAGCAACTTTTCATTTCATTTTTATAGTTATAAAAGTAGCAGAAATTACCCAATTGAGTTCTAGATGTACAAATACACAGTATCACAGTAATTAAGTAATCATCCCATTTTTCAAGTCAGTGACTTAATTAAAGCAATTTTAAACAGAAATCTTGGTGAATTTCTCTCTGCAATGCTTTTGAAAAATGATTATACTGCTTATATAAGCAAATATATATATAATGAGCAATTTTTCTTACATATATTAGTAGAACTATGAAATGACACTTGTTAATTTTACACACATACACACCAAGTCCAAATAAGAAATTAAAAGCAAGATTTTAAAGAGTAAACAATTTGTATAACTATTCTTCCTTGAACACAGGTAGCAGCTCATGTCATTACTCCCTAAAAAGAAAATTTCAGATTCAAATTTCAAGGTTCTGTGTAAGAAGCACTTGTGAAAACAAAAATCCTAGCCAGGCTCGGTGGCTCAGCCTGTAATCCCGCGCCTTTGGGAGGCTGAGGTGAGTGGATTGCCTGAGCCCGCGGGTTCAAGACCCACCTGGGCGGCGAGACCTCATCTCTACAAAAAATCAGCCGGGCATGGTAGTGCATGCCTGTAATTCTGGCTACTCGGAAGGCTGAGGCGGAAGGATCGCCGGAACCCAGCAGGCAACGCTGTGGTGGCCGGAAGTGGCCACTGCACTCCAGTCTGGGCGACAGAGTGAGACTCCAACTCAAAAAAAAAAAGTAAAGAAAAGAAAACAAAAATCTTGCACTACAAAATGAAGGTGAAGAATTTTCTGACATAATGAAAAACTCTCTAAGTACTAAGAAGAAAACTCAATAATTCCTGAAAAGTTCAAGGTCAGGATATCATCAGAAAAATACAAGTATTATATTTAAAATTATTTGTTTATATATAATTTGCCTCCTCACGCTGAAGATGATTTTCTTGAGAAAAAGCATCTTATATTACCTTTATTTATCTTTATATCTCCAAGTACTAGAACACATGTGGTTTATGATGGGCTTCATAAACACATTTTTAGTCCAGTGTTTTAATCCAAGCTCTGTCTCAGAGATGACTCTGAAGAGACAAAAGACTTCCCTAATCCACAAAACTAACTTTCCATTTCATTCGTTTTTAGTTGTAAAAGCAACAGAAATTGCCTAATCAACTGCTAGGTGTACAAGCATACAGCATTACAGTGTTAAGTAATTCCCCTGATTTTCTAGCCTGTGACTTAGTTATCCTAAACTTAACTCCTCCAACTTTTGTGGTCAAGCATGTACAATTGTCATTTTTGTAGTTAAGAAAGATAAGAGCTAGAGCAAGGAGATCAGAAACTCTAAACCTTCAGTAGGAATTGGGGTTAGAAATGTCTCTGGTCAGTAAGTAAAGTAAGGAGAAATAAGAGAATTGAAAACATGTTCAAAGGAGGATATAATCTTCACACAGGACTCCTCCTCCAGCTCTACACTTAATATAAACAGAACAAATTAACTGCAGCCAAATATAACTATGGTGTTCTGTAATCAACTATAGAAAATAACCTCAGTCCAAAGCATGTGTTGAGTGTGACAACAGAATTCGGATATCCTTCAATATTTCCTTGATAGTAGCAGTGAGTCTAGGAAAGAGAAAAAGTAAAGTGATTACCTAGGAATTGACAAAACTATCAAATAACTTCCTATTTCCATGCTTGATAGACCCCTATGGCTATTTTTCACAAGCTATATAGTTTATATCAGTATGAGTAAAGTGACATTCAGAAAAAGTCTCCTCACATATTCCACTTTCACTATATCCACTTTCACTATATCAACTACTCTTTATAGAGTATGACTTGAAATTGCTATTCTACACTCTGCTTCTAAATGTTATCTCATGTTTTAAAGTAAAATTATTTTCTGATATTTAAATTTAGGTCATCAATTAAAAGGCAAAGATTATGAATCTGTATTTCTTTAAAAATCTAATATGCTGCTAAAAAAGAAACATAAAACATAATGACAATGGAAAATTAAAAGGCTACGTGTCAACACAAATGAAAAGGATGTTCTGAAACTACTAATACAAGAAATGTAGGCTTTAAGGCAAGAAGCATTGCTAGAGATAAAGAGAGACATTTTATTATGAGAAGAGTTTCAATTCACCAGGAAGATAAAAATATTCCAAATTGGTATTCACTTAATAATACAACTTCATAATATCTTAAGCCAAAATTGAAAGAACAGTAAAAATTTTTTAAATGTATAATTATAAAAAAGATTTTTGAACCTAATTTTTTTCAGTAACTGATAAGCCAAGCATTCAAAATCTACCAAAAATTTGAACAACATGTGTAGCAAACAACCTGATTAAGATATAGAGAGAATACTATATGTAAAAACACTTCCTAAACACATATTTACATAAGGGAAACCATATTCTGGGCCGTAACAGCACTCAACAGGTTTCAAAGGACTGAAATTGTAGTTTGGTCTTTAAGCATGGTTACAATCAAACTAGGAATATAGAAAATAGCAAACATTGTCACAAAAAGAAAGATTACATAATTTCCAAGATTCGATGGTGTTATAAATTTTGGTATTAATAAATGTAACACTTCTTATTAACACACTACTTTATTATGGGACGAAGGGAAGGAAGAATGAGCAATAAAGAGAAAGGATGGTCCCATCCTGTATAAGTAAAGCGGCATGGTGTCCAATTTAATATTTCAACAGGTTTTCACTATATACCAAGTTTGTGTCAGTTTCTAGGCATTGAAGTGACATCAGTGAATAAAACAGACCAAAAGTTCCACCCTTGGGAATATTATATTGCACTGGAAGACAGAAAATAAACCAAATAGGTAGGTAGAATATATGATATATCATTGATAACTACCATGGAAAAAGTAAAACAGGTTAAGAAAATACAAAGAGTATCAAGGGAAGAAAGTTAGTCAAGAACTACTAGAGTGATCTTGGGTAAAGACCTGAAGGAAACAAGGGAAAAAGACATGTGTGTTTCCTGGGAAAGAACAAGCATTTGGATCCCAGGAAATAGAAAGTACAAATATTTGAAAGGAAAAACATAGTTGGCATGTTTGAAGAACAGCAAGGAGACCAGTGTGGCTGGAACAAAGTCAACCAAGTAAAGAGTAAAAGAAAACAAGGTCAGAGAGGTCAAAGGAAACCAAACTGTGTGAGGCATGGGAGACACTGAAATGAAATGAAATGGGGACCGCTCCCTGGAAAACTCTGAACAGAGAAGCAATACAATCGGACTAGGTTTTAACAAGATCAATCTGGTTGCCATGTTGAGAATTGACAAGGGATGGGCAAGCAGTGTAAGCAGGGAGGTCTTTTCAGGAAGTTATGGCAATAATCCAAACTAGACATGATGTTTACTTAGAAATGGGCAGTATCAGTAGATAAAGGCAGGGAAGGGGTAGAATGTGGATATACAGTTTGAAGGACACAAGATGAGTAAGAGTTATTGATAGAAGAAATAGGTGAGTTAAAAAAAAAAAGAAAAGAAAGATTTTTGATCTGTGATTTGTGTCCAATAGTGTTCCTTAACTTATATTCACTCATTCAACAAAATACAAAAAGTAAATGAATAGTATTCATTTTTTTGTGCAATGTGAAAGGTGCTAAGTCAATCTAATTTGTCTTTAGTTTACCAAGACTTCAGGAAAGCCTAATCATTAATAAATAAATGTCTTAAGTATATCCCCCGTGAATCCTGAGAGCTTTCTTTATTAAGAAAGTATTTACTTAATGTAAAAAGGTTATTTAAAAAATACCTATAAAACATAGAACTTAAATTCTTACCTCAACATTTGAAGTATGAGAATTCACAGATCCTTGATCATACAAATAAACCATAAAATTATCTGCTAAAAGATATCTAAATATAAAAAAGGAAAAATTTTTAATTATTCTGTTTAAAACACATAAAGCAGCAGTCAGTAAACTGGCACCCTCAGCCAAAATCTGACTCAACCTTTGTTTTGTAAATAACATTTCATTGGAACACAACCACACCCATTCACTAACATATTGTCATGGTTGCTTCCTACAAGAGCAGAGGTTAAGCAGTTTTGATAAAGAACATATGGTGCTCAGGTCTAAAATATTTACTATCCTGACCTTTAGAGAAAAAGTTTGTCAGCCTCTAACATAAAGGTAGTGTTGTATTTTGACATATATTTAATTTTTATTCAAAGCAATGGGTATTACTCAAAATAATTTTCCTTACTTAATGGATTCCTTTAAAGAAAATGAGAAAGGACTGCAAGAAGAGGGAAACGCATTTTAAAATTTAAAAGATATGAACTGGACGTAGGATTATGAAAGTTTACTTCCTTAGTGCTTTCATTCTTTCTAAGTTTTACTACTATCCATATGTATTACTTTTATAATAAAGTGGAAGAGCGCTGTGTAAAAGTCACATTCATCTGAACATATGTACTGAAACTTCAAGCCTAAGTTCTACTTTGATGTCATTTCCTGTGCTTATGCTATTTTAGTTATGCTTTCTTACTCATGCTCCCTCTTCAACTCAATGTAACTTAACTAGACTAGACTACATGGACTTGCTTCTGTTGAGAAGCCTTCACTCAAACTGATCTCACAAAAGCTACTAATGAACTCCTAATTGTCAAATCCAAAAGTGAACTTGAAATCAAGTAAAATACTCTGCAGCATTTCATGCTGTTGATCACATTTCCCTTCTTCATCATCTCTTCCTCATTGTTAATGATACCACTTCCCCCTGGTTGCCCTCATGTCTACTTTTATAAGTCCCTCTGTTTGGATCCTCCCTTCATCCCTTAAACGTTTCAATGGCTGTCAATCCTAGACTGTCTTTCCTTCTCACCTTTAACATTCATCCTCACCTCTATAAATCGATCTTGTCCATTTCTGAAGCTTCATTTACTACTTATATGAAAACATGGCTTTGATTACTATAGCTTTGCAGCATATTTTGAAATCAGGTAAGATGACTCCAGCTTCCTTCTTTTGGGTCAAGATTACTTTGGCTATTCAGAGTCTTTTGTAGTGCCAAAGGAATTTTAGGACAGTATTTTCTATTTCTGTGAAAAATGTCATTGTAATTCTGATAGATATTGCATTGAATTTGTAGCTCCCTTTGGATAGAATGAACATATTAATGATATTAATCTTTAAGTCAATGAACATAGAATATCTTTCAATTTATTTGTGTCTTCCTCAATTTCTTTCATTAGTGTTTTATAACTTTCAGTGTGCAGGTCTTTCGCCTCCTTGCTTGTGTATTCCTAAATATTTTATTTTTTGTAGCTATTGTAAGTGGGATTATTTTCTTGATTTCCTTTTTGCATAGTTTTTTATTAATGTATACTGATGTACAGAAATACTACTGATTTTTGTATGTTGATGTTATATCCCACAACTTTACTGAATTCAGTTATAGGTTCTAACAATTTTTGATGGAATCTTTAGGGTTCTCTATATAACCATATATCCATATCTATATATAAGATTATGTCATCTGCAAACAGGAACAATTTAACTTCTTTCTTTCCAATTATGATGCTTTTTATTTCTTTCTTAATTGCTCTAGCTAAAAATTCCAATACTATGCTGAATAAAAGTGGTAAGAGTGGGCATCCTTGTCTTGTTCCTAATATTAGATGAAAAGCTTTCAGCTTTTTACCAATAAGTATGATGATAGCTGTGGGTCTGTCCTATGTAATCTTTATCATGTTGAGGTAAATCACTACATGTGAGTTAAAATCTGCAAGAAAATATCTAAACTTTTATCATGTAAGAATGCTGAAACCCACACTTTTCTTCCATGTTCTGAACTAAATTAAATGCTAACTGGACATTTTCCCCAGCAATGTCCCACAATCACTTCATGTCCAGCATCTTCAACAGTGAGTCTATATTTCCCCTGACTCAGCTCTGTTCTTTTTCCCTTTATCCCACCAAATCCTTGCCTCCACTTTATTCAATTTGTTACAAAATATTTTTTTTTCTGGCACCTCAGCATTTCTCAAAATTAAACACACAAACAAAAAACTCTTTACCTCTACATGGACATTGTACTGTTTCCTATTGTTTCTCATGTAAGCTATTTCCATAGCTTCCTAATGGTCATTAGACTTTCATAATTATTTTGCAAGTAATTTCCCAAAATAATATAAATATGCCTCATCCATCTCCCAAGCTTCAATCCCTACATTTCTTCTCAATATTAATAGTCCTAATAAGATGCTCAAATGCAATGTGAGTTCTCTTACTTTTCCTCTTATACTCTCCAAAAGTTATCTGGTTTATCATCCACTATATTCTTTTTTTCTTCTGTCTGAAAGAGTAACCCTTTTTTTGAGAGAATTCTTTGTTATCTTATGCACTGAATTATTTGTTTACACATTTCATCTCTCTTTTTCTTTCTTTAAAAAACTTCTCAGCTAAAAAAACTTCATGTTTTTCTTTTAAAAAAAAAATTCATCTAGAGGAAAGGGTCAGATGGCAGAAATATTACAAGCCAGAAGGAACTGGAGTCCAACTTTTAACATTCTTATAGATAAGCAATTCTAACCAAGAATTTCCTACCCAGCCAATATAAACTTCATCAGTGATGGAGAGTTAAAATTGTTCCCAGACATATTCCTAAAAGAATATGCCATCTCTAGACCACATTCCAGGAAACAGTTAAGAAGGTATTGAACACAGGAAAAAAAAGAAAAAACACAGCCATGCACATCACAAAAGTACAGACAAACACAGAAAGCATAAAAAGCACCACAAAAATTAAAACAAACACATAAGTAAATACAGAAGGTAAAAGTAAACAACACCATAAGAGCTCTATGTCAAGGAAAACTCTCACATTTCAATAATCAACTAAATGTGAATAGACAAAATATGCCATTGAAGAGACACAGAGTGGCAAACTGGATAAGAAAAGCATGATCCAACATCTGCTGCCTCCAGGAAACTAAACTCACAGACTCAAAGTTGGAGGCTGAAAAATGATCTTTCAGGTGAACAGAAAACAGAAGAAGTCAGGTATAGTTATCCTGATATTGATATCTGACAAAGCAGTCTTCAGGTCATCAAAAGTTAAAAAAGAACACAGAAGGACACTACATAATGATAAAAAGCTCAATCCACCAGCAAGAAATATAACATATATGCACCGAATACATAGCAGCAGGTTTTATGAAACAACTACTAAGTAACCTAACAGAGGACACTGACTCTCACACAATCATAGTTGTATACCTAAAAACCCCACTAACAGCTTTAGATAGACTATCAAGGCACAAAGCCAACAAGAAGATTGAGAACCTCAAGGCTCAGTCAAATGGACTTAATTATATCTACAGAACACTTCACCCAACAACTACAGAGTATACATTCTACTCATCTGCACATGGAACATACTCCATGATGAATCACATTCTCGGAACATAAATCAACCATGAGCAAATTTCGAAAGATCAAAATAATACCATGCATCTTCTCAGATCACAGTGAAATAAAAATAAATATCGCTACCAACAATGTGCCCCCAAAACAGGCAAAGACATAGACACTAAACAACCTGCTGCTGAAAGACTTCTGGGTCACCACAGAAATCAAGACAGAAACATTCCTGGAAACAAACATTCCTGGAAACAAACAAAAACAAAGATATATCTTATTAGAATCTCTGGGATGCCATAAAAGCAGTGTCAAGAGGAAAATTCACAACATTGAATGCACACATCAAAAAAACAGAAAGATCACAAGTAAACAGCCTAATGTCAGATCTAAGGGAGTTGAAAAGGAAAGAACACCAAAATCCTAACTATAGCAGAAGAATCCAGATCACCAAGATAAAATCTCTGTAGGAGATAGAAGAAAAAAATTATAGAAAGGATCAACAAGACAAGAAGCTGGTTCTGGTTCGCTAAAAGGACATATAAGATTGATGGACCCCTAGCCAGTTTGACTTTAAAAGAGAGAGAGAAAAAAAAAAACCTAGATAAACACAATTAGAAAACAAAAGAAGTCACAACTGACCGTGAAGAAATTCAAAAGATTATCAGAGATTACTATAAAAACCTGTATGCAAATAAACTAGAAAAACTAAAAGAAATGGAGCACTTTCTGGCATCACACAACCTCCCAAAGTTGAATCAAGAAGAAACTGAAACTAAACAGAGCAATAACAACCCAGGAAATCAACTCAGTCATAAGAAACCTCCCCACCAAAAAAAAGCTCTGGACAAAATGGCTTCCCAGCTGAACTCTACAAGACATACAAGCTGATACCAATCTTACTGAAAGTATTCCAGACAACTGAGGACAATAGAATTCTTCCTAGTTTATTTTATGAAGCCAACATCATATTAATACCCAAACCTGGCAAAGACCCAACAAAGAAAGATAATTACAGGCCAATCTCCTTAATGGACATAGATGCAAAAAGCTCTAGCAAATCGGATCCAACAACAAATCTCAATTATCATTTACCATGACCAAGTGGGCTTCATTACTGGGATGCAAGCCTGGTTCAACATTTGCAAGACTATCAATATAATTCAATACATTAACAGACATAAAACCAAAAATCACATTATTATCTCATTGGACACAGAAAAAGTATTTAAAAAATCCAGCATCCCTTCTTGATAAAAACTCTTGAGCACCTAGCATAGAAGGAGCATTGCCCAAAACAGTAAGAAACATCTATGATAAACCCACAGTCAACATTTTGCTCAATGGGCAAATGTTGGAAGCATTCCCCCCAAGGATGGGAACAAGGCAAGGATGCCTACTCTCACCTCTTTTGTTCAACATAATCCTGGAAGTCCTAGCCAGAACAATCAGGCAAGAGGAGAAAATTAGGAGTATCCAAATAGGATAAGAGGAAGTTAATCTATTCTCCTTTGTGGAAATATGATTCCATACCTCAAAAACCCAAGGGAGTCCATAAAAGCCTCCTCACACTGATTAACAACTTTGGTAAAGTCTTGGGGTACAAAACCAACATACAAAAGACAGGTGCATATCTATACCAGCAACAAGCATACAGTGAACCAAATAAAAAGCACAACCCCATTCACAATAGCCACACACATACCTAATCAGAGAAGTGAAAGTCCTTTACAATGAGAACTATATAACACTGCTCAAAGAAACACAGGATGACACAAACAAATGGAAGAACATTCTTTCCTCATGGATTGGAAGAATCTATATCTTTAAGAAGTCTATCCAATTACCCAAGGCAATCTACAGATTCAGTGCAACACCCATCAAATTATCAACATCATTTTTCTCTGACGAGGAAACAACAGTACAGAAATTCATAAGGAAACAAAAAGAGAGCACAGATAGCCAAAACAATCCTCAGCAAATGGAACACAGTGGGAGGCATCACACTTCTAGACTTTTAACTTTATTACAAAGTCAAAGTAACTAAAACAGCCTGGTATTGGTACAAGAACAGGCACATGGATCAATGGAATAGGAAAGAGATTCCTGAAGCAAAAACATTTTCTCAACCAACTCTCTTCAACAAAGCTACCAATAACAACCACTGGGAAAAAAGACCATATTTAGCAAATGGTGCTTGGAAAACTTGCTGACCACATGCAGAAGAATGAAACTGGACCCCTACCTATCACCAAATACAAAATTTAACTCAAAATGGATCAAAGATCTAAACATAAACCCTCGCGCAGCGGAAGCGTGCTGGGCCCATAAACATAAACCCTCAAACTATAAGAATCCTGGAAGAAAATGTAGGAAACATCCTTGTGCATATCAGAGTATGCAAAAAATTCTTGACCAAGTCCCCAAATATGAATGCCATACATGCTAAGATAGGCAAGTGGGACCTCATCAAACTGAAAAGCTTCTGCACAGCAAAAGAAGCCATCAAGAGAATAAAGAGACAGTCCACAGAATGGACAAAATTACTTATTATACATCTGACAAAGGCCTAACATCCAGGATCTACAAGGAACTTGAAGTGAAAGGAAAAAAAAAAAAACCATTAAAAAGTGGGCCAAGGACATGAACAGACATTTCTCAAAAGACAACATACAAGCAGCCAACACACACATGAAAAAATACTCAGCCTCACTAATCATCAGAGAAATGCAAATCAAAACTAAAATGAGATACCACCTAACTCTGATAAGAATGGCTATCATTAAGTCAAAAAACAGCAGATGTTCATGTGGGGGCAGTGAAAAGGAAATGCTTCTATACTGTTGTTAGGATTGAAAGCTAGTTCAACCTTTATGGAAAGCAGTGTGGCGATTCCTAAAAGAACTAAAACTTGACCTTCCTTATGATCCAGCAATCCCTCTCCCGGGAATATTCCCAGAGGAACATAAATTGTTCTAACAAAAAGACACCTGCATATGCCTGTTTACTGTTGCACATTCACAATAGCAAAAACATGGACCATCCCTACTGCCCATTTAAAGTGGACTGAGAGCCGGGCTCGGTGGCTCAGCCTGTAATCCCATGCCTTGGGAGGCTGAGGTGAGTGAATTGCCTGAGCCCGTGGGTTCGAGACCCGCCTGGGCAGCGAGACCTCATCTCTACAATAAATCAGAAAATCAGCCGGGCGTGGTAGCGCATGCCTGTAATTCCGGCTACTCGGAAGGCTGAGGCGGAAGGATCGCCGGAGCCCAGCAGGTCAAGGCTGCGGTGGCCGGGAGCTGCCACTGCACTCCAGTCTGGGCGACCGAATGAGACTCCAATTCAAATAAATAAATAAATAAATAAAGTGGACTGAGTAAAGAGAATGTGGTGCATGATGGAGAATTATGCAGCCATAAAGAAGAACAAAATCATGGACTTCGCAGTAAATTGGATAGAGTTGGAGACCATCAAACTAAGCAATCTATCACAGCAACAAAAAACTGCATGCTATTACTCATAAGTGGGTGCTAGGCACTACTGGGCCAGGGGCGGGTGGGGGGGACTCATGACAATATAAAGGATACCTGGTCCACTACCAGGGGGAGTGAGGGTCAACTGAAAGTCCAAATTTCACCTGCATGCAGCCTACTTATATAGTTAATCCTCACTTGTATTCCACACCTCTAAAATAAAATAGTTTTTCAAAATCATCTAAAACTCTTCTTTCTTTGCCCAATGTTTTGAAAAACTTATTTATGCTTGCTACCTACAGTTTCTCATAATCCACCACTCCAGAATATCATATAGTCTAGTTCTATTACCAACATTTAACTGAAGCTGTCTTCCTGAATGTCTCAAATTACTTCCAAGTCAGCCTTTCTCAACTGGGTTTTCATCAGAGAATTAGACCCTATGGGAAATTATTTCAATTACTTTCTTTATTCTCTGAAGAGTGACACACAGCTAGGACTATTTTCTATAAACTATTCACCAATCCCCTCCAACAATGTGTGATCTAATTTCTATATAAAATCCTTTATTCCTAATCCCTCATGGTGGTTCCTTTCTGAACCCTGACAGATACAATCAGTTACCGATTTACTTATTTTTGAGACATCGTTTCCTGATTATATAGGTACTGTAGGTCCTACCAACTTAATATCATATAGATCAGTCTTCAGGAGATGAGTCCCTATTTTTCCCATTCCATTTATAAAAGATTGTTTGAAGCCAGGTTTGGTGGCTCAGCCTGTAATCCCAGCACTTTGGGAGGCTGAGGCAAGTGGATTGCCTGAGCTCACAGGTTTGAGACCCGCCCGGGTAACTTGGCAAGCCCTCGTCTCTACAATAAATCAAAAACTAGCCGGGCGTGATAGCGCGCGCCTATAGTTCCAGTCAACTGGAAGGCTGAGGTGGAAGGATCGCCGGAGCCCAGCAGGTCGAGGCTACGGTGCCCGGGAGCGTGCCACTGCCCTCCAGCCTGGGTGACAGAGTGAGACTCCAACTCAAAAAAAAAAAAAAAAAAGAAAGATTGCTTGAGTCATTAGAACCCAAAGTTTAGTTAAGTCACTGGAGAATATCTGTTCACAGCTCCATAGAGATAAAATAAAATTAAAGAATAAAAGTACCTTTGCTTAAGGTGCACAGTATATGGTCTCTCATCTATTGGAATAATGTAGGATATCTGTTCCTAGAGAATCCAGAACAAATGAGAGTAAAGATAAATGTAATATAAGTAAAACAACAATTTCATATCAATTATTCCTTCCAAACAATGCCTAGAATGTCTTTATTAAGATGTCTTAATTAAATATCTCAGACTATTATTTAGACTACTTTTGAAACCTACAACAAAACAGCAAAAATTAACATTTATTTATTTTATAATCTATTCTTACTGTTTCCACAAAAATAAGTGCAGTCTGAGGATTTACATAGGATTAGAAATCTACATGTAACTGAATTGTAAATTTTGGTAAAAGAATATACCACGCATCACTTAGGTGGCATCATTTAGAAAATAGGATATTCTACATCAGAGGAGCTTACTCTATCAAGCACAAAAATTATTTAACTATTATCTTAAAAAACCTCCTAAGATGTACTACCTGTTCCCTATATTTTTAAACAGATTACTGAACAAAAAATGGTATTGTCTTTGACTCTATCACTACTATTCTCAAGTTAGAACATGAATGGCAGTCAGCTGAAATAATGGTATGTCAGTGAACCTGAATGATGAGATTTTATCCAGCAAAAAGGATCATGTGAAAAGCAAGAGTTAGAGCATGACTGAAAACAAAAACTAATTAGTTAAAGTATATAAAAATAAAAAGGACACAAATATCAAAACACAAAAAAAGATAAGCACTCCAGGACCTCTGAAAATAAGAAGCAACCAGGATACTGTACAAATTAAAAAAGAATGAGGCAGGTTGCTATCAGGTCAAAAAATGAAACCACAAGGTTAATACCATTAGTGATAAGTCAACTAGATATCATGCATCCCCTGACATGATGTAATGGGAAGAGTAATTTATTACTATAGTAATCTTCCCTAAATCTTGCTAATAATGAGAAAATATGAGAAAAAATCCAATTTGGGGAGTATTCTACAAAATACCTGACCAACATTCTTCAAAACTGTCAAGGTCAACATTTTTCATAATACTATAAGAAAAGGATTGGCAGTAGTGGGAAACTGCCAGAGGATGGGGGAGGTAACACCTCATCAACAAGGGTACCTACACAATGAACATTTGTATATGTAGACCTGAGTTGTACCCCACACCTTTAAAATTAAAAAAAATTTTTTAAACTGTCAAGATCAAGAAAAACAAGGAAAGAATAAGAAACAGAGCAAAGGAGACAGGGGAGACATGAAATGTAGTAGCCTAGATTCGATCCTGGAACAAAAAAAGGATATTAGAGGAAAAACTGGTGAAATACAGAAACTCAAATAAAGTAATTTACTTATTAGTAATGTATCAATATTAATTTTTCATATTTGATAAATGTAAAGTAACAACAGGGTTATCTAAATTTAACATTAGAGGAAATTGGCTAAAGACTATATGGAAACTCTCTGCACTGTCTTTGCAATTATTCCATAAATTTAAAATTATTCCAAAATTTGAAAAGTTTATTTAAAAAAAGAAAAACCAGAAATAAGTTAGAATCAAAAGAGAAAAAAAAAACTAGGAAATCCTCAAATATTTGAAAATTAAATAACACATTTCTAAATAACTCATGGATCAAAAAAGACAAAAAAATTAGAGAATATTTTAACTGAATTAAAACAAAAACACACCAGAGCATAATTTATGTAATGCAGAAATGTATAGTTTTAAGTACCTATATCAGAAAGGTCTAAAATCAATTTCTTAAATTTTCACCTTAAGATATTATAACAAAAAATAACAAACAAAACCGAAAACAAGCAGAAAAAAATAAAAAATTAGTGCAGAAATCAATTAAATAGAAAACAGAAAAACAACAAAGAAGGTCAGTGAACTAATATTATTCCTTGATAAGATCAACAAAATTCACAAATTCCTAACTAGATTGACCAAGAAAAATAACATAAAAGACCCAAATTGCTCTTTAGAAATTTATAGTATTTAAGAAAATATTATGTATAATTTTATGTCAACATATCAGATAATTTAGATAAAATGAGCAAATTCCTAGAAAGACACAAATTGTCAAAGCTAACTTGAGAAGAAACAGAAAATCTGAATAGACCTATAACAATTAAAGATTATGCTAATAATTATAAATATTCCCATAAAAAGGGCCCAGGTACTGTTGTACTCAATGGTGAATGTGATCAAATGTTTAAAGAAATAATATCAATCCTTCACAATTCTTTCTAAAAATAGAAAAGAAACACTTCCCAATGCATTCTATGAGGCCAGAATTATGCTAGTTATCCAATTGTATAATAACACAATCCAGATATTATAAAAACAAAAACTATAGACCAATATCCCTCTTAAACAAAAACTCCTTAATGAAATATCAGCAGACTAAGTCCAGTGACATATAAAAAGAATTATACATCATAATCAAGTGAGATTTATCCAAGAAAGGTAAGAATGGTTTAGCATTCAAGAATCAATTCATATAACACACCACATTAATGGAACTAAAGGACAAAAAACACATGATCATCACAGTAGATGCAGAAAAAGCATTTGACAAAACCCAGTAAACATTACAATAATACTCAACAAATGTAGAATAGACAGGAACTTCTTCAACTTGATAAAGGTCTCTAAAGAAACTCCACTGTTAACATCCAACTTAACACTGAAAAACAGAGTGCTTTCCCCCAAGACACATACAAGGCAGAAATGTCCACACTTACTATTACTATTCAACATTTAGTAATTGCAATGGGCAAAAATAAGAAACTAAAGACATCTAGATAAAAAAGGAAGAACAAAGCATCTTTATTTGCAGATGGCATGATCCTTTTGTAGAAACTCCCAAAGAATCCACACCCCCCAAAAAACTAATAAATTAGGCAAAGTGACAAGATACAAAATTAATGCACAAAAATCAATTTGTATGTGTATTTCTGTATACTGGCAACAAACAATGTAAAAAAATAAAATTAACAAATAATTTTAATTCACAATAACATAAAAATAATAAAATACTTGGGGATACAATTTACCAAAGAAGGTGAAAATTTTGACTTTGGTAAATTAAAATTACCAAACATTTATGAGAGAAATTAAAAGTCAAAATAAATGAAGATAAAATACATTTTAATAGATTAGAGCACTCTATATTGTCCAAAGAGTAATTCTCCTCAAATTAATCTATAAATTAAATGTAATCTCTATCAAAATCCAGGCAGTCTTTTTGTAAAAATTGACAAGTACCAAGTTAATCTAAAAATATGTATGGAACTACAAAGAGTCTAGAATAGTTCAAACCATTTTGAAAAAGATGAAAAAATCTGAAGGATTTACACTACCCAATTTCAAAACTTACCCAAAAAAGTACAGTAATCAAAACAGCTGCTTTCTCATTGTATATTCATGGAGAGAGAATGATCTCTCCTGTCTCTCCCTCTTCTTATAAGTACACCAGTCCAGTCAGATTAAAGTCCCACCTCTAAGATCTGATTTAACCCTAATTATTTCCTTAAAGGCCCTATCTCCAAATACAGTCAAATTGGGGATTAGGGCTTCAACCTATGAATCTGAGGGAATGCAGTTCAATTCATAGCATTCTGCTTTGTGGTCTCCCCAAAATTCATTTCCTTGTTTCATAGAAAACATGTTCACCCCATCCCTGAAATTCTGAAGTCTTAAAACATTCTAACATCAACTACAAGTCCAAAGTCTTATCTAAATATCACCCAGCAAGGTAAATTCCATTAGATCTTTTAAGCTCAAGAAAAATCCTCTTTGGCTGGATGCTCTACCCTGCTGTACCCATCGGGGCAGCAGCAACACTCCCATAATGGTCAAAGACAGTGTCTCTGTCCCCTCAGTTCTGTGGAGTGGCCCTGCCCTCACAGTTTTGGGTAATACTCCTGTCCCTGTGGTATAGGACAGTGGTATCCTAGCCCACTGAAACCAAAGAGGTGGTCCTACTCTCTGAAACCAAGAAGAAATAGCCTTTCCCCCTGGGCCTGGTAAGAGTGACAGCCCTGATGATCTCTGAATTGTTTTTAGGGTCATTCTTCTCTTTTCTTGAAGGATGATGCATGGTTTGAAGCCAGATAGTTCTACTGTCCTGTTACGTAAAATTCCAGAAATCCAATATCTTTCCTTCATTCTGCCCTGTTTTCTCCTTGAGCCCCAGCTGGTAGTGTTTCCAATGGTATAATCCCATCACTATTCCTGGCTTCAGCTGATATGGTTGGTCATGTCGTGGGCAATCTCTTTACAGTGTGACTGTTCAGTTACGACTAGGGTTTTCTCTCCAGAACATGATTTCTCATGTTTTAAAAGATGGATAGGCTAAGAATCTCCCAGATCTTCAAGTTCTTGTGCCCTTTTGCTTAATAATTCCTTCAACTTATATCTTTCCTTTTGCATTTTACTACATCAGTAGTGATGGGGAAACAGGCTACATCTTCAACATTTTGCTAAGAAATCTCTGCTAAATATCAAGGTTGTCCCCCAAAAGTTCCACCTTCCACAAAACACTAGAACACAATTCAGTCAAGTTCTTTGTCATTTTTAACAAGGATCACATTCTCTCCATTTTCCAACATGTTTCTCATTTTCACCAGAAGCCCTTTAGTGTTCATATTTCTCCGGTTCTGTTCTGATTATAATGAGATATGTACTCTCTAAAACTACAGAAGTGTCTCCAAAACACTTCTCTTTTTTTTCTGAGCCCTAACCAGAACTGCCTTTAGCATCCATGTTTCTAGCAACAGTCCTTTCAAAGCAATGTAGACTTTTTCGTAGCATGTACCCCAAAACTATTCCAGCCTCTAGCCCTCAGTTCCAAAGACACGCTCACATTTTTAGGTATTTGTTACAGCAGCGCCTCACTTCACAGAACCAAAATCAGCATTAGTCTGCTCAGGCTGCCTGAACAAAATACCACAGACAAGGTGACTTAAACAATAAAAATTTACTTTCTCACAGTTCTGGAGGATAGCAGTCCAAGATTAAGGTGCCAGCAGGATCAATTTCTGGTGAGGTCTTTGTTCTTGGCTAACGCTGCCTTCTTGCTGTATCCTTACATGATCTTTTCTTTTGCATGAACCCACCCTTATTACCTCATATAATCTTAATTACCTCCTTAAGGCCCTATCACCAAATAGTCACATTAGGGGTTAGGACTTCAACACATGAATGCTGAAGGGAGACAGAGTAGTCCATAACAGAACTCTCAAACACAAAACCAAAAACAAGATCCATAAAAAGAAAATTTGATAAACTGCATGCCATCAAAATCAAAATATTTGTTTATAAAAAAACACCATTGAGAAAATGAAAATGTACATTGGGAGAAAATAATTAAAAATCATATATCTTACAGACAACTTGTATACAGAATATATGATGAATTCATAGAACTCAAAAATAAAGACACAAGCAACTAAATTTTAAAATGTAAGAATGAGTTGGCTAGACATTCCACCAAAAAGGTATACAAATAGCTAATAAGAGCCGGGCTCAGAGGCTCACGCCTGTAATTCCAGTACTTTGGGAGGCTGAGGCGAGAGAATTGCCTGAGCCCAGGAGTTCAAGACCAGCCTGGGCAACTTGGTGAGACCTCGTCTCTACAATAAATCAAAAACTTAGCCAGGCTTGGTGGCTGTAGTTCCATCTACTTGGAAGGCTGAGGCGAAAGGATCACATGAGCTCAGCAGATTGAGGCTGCAGTGACTTTGAGCGTGCTACTGCACTTCAGCCTGGGTGACAGAATGAGACTCTGATTCTAAATAAATAAATAGTTAATAGGCTCATGAAAAATGTTCACCAATATTCATTAAAGAGATGCAAATTAAGCCCACAATGGCATACCACTACATTCCCACTACAATAGCTTGAATCCAAAAAAACAGACATCAAATATTCACAAGTATGGGGAAAAAACTGGAACATTCACGTATTGCTGATATGACATGTAAATTTATACAGTCACTGTAGAAAACAGTGTGGCAGTTTCTAAAAATATCAAGCATAAACTTACCATTGACCCAGCAATTTCACTTCTAAAGATCTACCCTTAAAGGAAAGTATATGTCCACATATATACGTTTATAAAAGAATTATTCATAATAGCCAATATCTGAAAACAAGCTAAATGACCATCAACTGGTAAATGGATAAGCAAAATGTGATACATTTATGCATTTATTAAGAAATAGAAATTAATGACCTAATAAATGCCATAAAACTGATAAACCTCAGTGAAAGAAGGCTAAATGCAAAGGGCTACATATTTCACGTTTCCACTTTTGTGGAAAAATGTATAGAGACAGACAACAGATCAGTGGTTGCCAAGGACGGGGACAACAGCGAATGGGTATGAAGAAACTTTTTAGGAAAATAGAAATATTTTGATTGTGATAATGCTTGCACAATTCTATTTATGAACTACTGGAATAATCATTGAGTTATACACTTAAAATGGATGAATTCTGCAGTGCGTTTATTATACCTTCATACAACTGTTAAAAATAAAACATTATCAAAAGATTGGTCACTTAAAATCAAGGCTTGCTTAATTGTATTTCTTTTTTTATCTCTTAAAACACTTAGCATACAGAAATGTACATGGCAAGTCCAGGGAAATATTTGCTAGATAAATTAATGAACAAAATACAGTATTTTCCTTTCTAATAAATGTAGTAGAATAAAGGGATCTTGTATGAGAGCTGGTAAATTCAGGGGTAGAGACTGAAAAAGAAGGTTTTAATTTAAAAAATTTTTTTTCTTAGGCCCTTTGAGAAAAATTACTGTCTTTGTGTTGATCTTGCTGACATCCCTCAGATAAGACAATTAATTCTTCTACATTATTTTCTTGAACTTTTAAGAAATAAGTTACCATGAGTAAATGATAAATGATATGCAGAACAGAATATTCTGACATATATTTGCTTTCATTATCAAAACTTTAAATTTTTTATCAGTTGAAATATTAGACATAGTATATTTATACTAAAATGGGGTTAGCGTATCTCATGCTTATATAATAAAAACTAAAAGTTCCAGATAAACATTTAGATTGTGAAAAAACATCTCTTACTTGTTCTGTGCCTGAACTGTCATGTGTATTTGTTTGGATTTTCTCTGGAACTATGATTTGTAGAAATGAATTTTGAGAATCTGAAATTTAAAAAAAAAGCTGTTAGTAACCCTGTCTTAAATGTGATTCAATATCTGTTCAGTTTCTTTCATAAAGTTGACTTATACAAGTATGGATAGCTCACAACTGTGTACTTTTATAAAAACTTTGAAAACAGTTCATTTGAAAAACAGACAAAATAGTTATGAAAGACCAAAAAAGGAGTGAGGAAGCGGTATTTAACTGATACAAAATGCGTTGTTTCTGAAGAAAACAGAAAATACATACCAAAAAGTTAAAGTTACACTAAAATAAAAACTTTCCTGAAATAAAAGATTTAAAACAATAGACTAGAAAATACACTATATTTCAGGAATAACTGACACTAATTAATTAAAACTGAGACATGTTCTACTGAAGTTGTTGGGTTTCTAAGATAAAGAATCCCATGAAAATATTAGATAGGAAGGGAAAAAAGAAAATCATGTTGGGTATCAAAAAAGAAAAGAAGGCTAGCTTGAGAATTTTTACAACAGTATGCAATGTTAAAAGACTGGCTCACGCCTATAATCCTAGTAATTTGGGAGGCCGAGGTAAGAGGATTGCCTGAGCCCACAGGTTGGAGAGCAAACTGGAAAACTTGGCAAGACCTCTCTACAATAAATAAATAAATAATAAGTTGGACGTGGTGGCACTTGCCTTGTAGTTCCAACTGTTTAGAAGGCTGAGGTGGAAGGATTGCCTGAGCCCAGTAGGTTGAGGCTGCAGTGGCTATGAGCATGCCACTGCACTCCAGCCTGGGTGACAGAGTGAGACTGACTCAAAAAAAAAAAAAAAAGACTGAAGAACAATGTCTTAAAAAAATTTTTTTTAGGAAAGTAAGGATGCTATAAATTTATACTCTCAAAAGTGCAATTCAAATATAGAGGCAAAAGACAGATATTTACAAAACTAAAAAAAAAAAAATAGTTCCCATGTGCCTGTCTCATAAGTCACCCAAATTTCTCCCAATAAAAATATCAGCAGAGTTGTGATACAAGGCCTAGGCTAGTAGTGAGCATTAAATAAACTTCAAGGCTTAAACAACTGCAGGAATCATAGTTATACAATAGATGCAAATGTTAAAAGCTATGGTGATATAGGCATAATAATATATTCAACAATGTCAGGAAGTGTAGCAGAAGAGGAAGACCATATAAGCATGCTGATTTCCTTAAATCTACTGTAGAGTGTGGTCAAAAAATGTGACTCAAAGCTGAAAACAAATAATAGAAGTAGAAACATATTGTTCCATGGTAAAAAGGTACAGAAAAAAATTAGATTAAAAGTAACCATAATCATTACATAATCATATAGCTAACATCAGACCAAATAAGAGAAACTTGAAAGACTTTCCTCTAAGTACTGGAACAGGACAAGGATGCCCACTTTCATCACTTCTATTCAACATAATGCTGAAAGTCCTAGCCAGAGCAATCAGGCAAGAGAAAGAAACAAAAGGAACTCAAATTGGAAAAGAAGTCAATCTGTTTCTCTTTGCAGATGACATTTTTTTTTTATTTAGAAAAAGCAAGCCGGGCTCGGTGGCTCAGCCTGTAATCCCGCGCCTTTGGGAGGCTGAGGTGAGTGGATTGGCTGAGCCCGTGGGTTCAAGACCCGCCTGGGCAGGCGAGACCTCATCTCTACAATAAATCAAAAAATTAGCCGGGCGTGGTAGCGCGTGCCTGTAGTTCCAGCTACTTGGAAGGCTGAGGCGGAAGGATCGCCAGAGCCCAGCAGGTAGAGGCTGCGGTGGCTGGGAGCGGCTACTGTACTCCAGTCTGGGCGACAGAGTGAGACTCCAACACAAAGAAAAAAGAAAGGAAAACCAAAAAACTCCACACAAAAAACCCCCTTAGATTTGATAAACAAATTCAGTAACATACAAAATTAACAAACAAAAATCAATGGTGTTTCTATACGTCAATAATGAAATAGTCAAAAAAGAAATCAAGAAGGCAATTTTACTTATACTAGCTACCAAAACATAAAATATCTACAATATATTTAACCAAGAAGGTGCAGATCTCTACAAGGAAAACTACAAAACATTGATGATAGTAACTGAAGAGGACACAAACAAATAAAAAGACAGCCCATGCTCAAGAATCACAAAAATTAATATTGTTAAATAACCATACTGCCCAAAACAACATACAGATTCAATGCAATCTCTATCAAAATAACAATGTCATCTTTCACAGAAATAGAGAAAAAATATCCTAAAATATGTATGGAATCAAAAAAAAAAAAAAGACAGAATAACCAGAGTAATCCTGAGCAAAAACAACAAAACTGGAGACATCACACTACCTGACTTCAAAATATTTAGCAAGGCTATAGTAATCAAAACAGCAAGGTATTGGTATAAAAATAGGCACATAGACCAATGAACAGAATAGAGAACCCAGAAATAAATTCATGTACTTACAGTCAATTGATGTTCAACAAAGGCACCAACAACATACTCTGGGGAAAGACACACTCTTTAATAAATGGTGCTGGGAAAATTGAATATCCACATGCAGAAGAATAACCCTGGGCCAGTCTTTCATCATATGCAAAAAATAACTCAAGATGGTTTAAAGACTTAAATATAAGATCCAAAACTACAAAACTACGAAAAGAAAACTTAGGGAAACACCAGGACTTGGTCCAGGCAAAGATTCTATGGCTAAAACCTCAAAAACACAGGCAAATGAGACTTAATTACACTAAAAGTGTCTGCACAGCAAAGGAAACAATCAACAGAGTGAAGAGACAACCTTTTGAACAGGAGAAAATATTTGCAGACTATTCATCCAGATGGGACTAATATCCGGAATATAAAAGAAACTCAAATAAGTCAACTATAAACAAAACAAATAATTCCATTTAAAAAGTGGGCAAAGGAAATGGAGGACTTTCTGACATCACACAAACTCCCCAGGTTGAAACAAGAAGACATTAAGACACTAAATAGATCAATAACAACCCAGGAAATTGACTCTGTCATACGAAAACTACCTACAAAATAAAAATTCCTGAACTGGATGGCTTTCCAGCAAAATTCTACAATACATACAAGGAGGAGCTGATACAAATCCTACTAAAAGTATTCCAGGCAATTGAGAAGGATGGAATACTCCCCAAATCATTTTACGAAGCTAACATCACACAGATAACCAAACTGGGTAAAGACCCAACAAAAAAGGAGACCTACAGACCAATATCCCTTACGAACAAGATTCTAGCAAATCGGATCCACAAACACATCTCAAAAATCATCCACCATGAACAAGTAGGCTTCATCCCCAGGAGGCAGGGCTGGTTCAACATTCATAAGATCATAAATGTAATCAAATACATCAGCAAATGTAAAAAGAACCACATGATTGTCTCATTAGATGCAGAAAAATCTTTTGATAAAATCTAGCATCCCTTCTTGATAAAAACCCTCAAGCACCTAGGTATAGAAGGAACATACCTCAAAATAGTAAGTGCCACTTACGATAAACCCACAGTTAACATATTGCTAAATGGACAGAAACTGGAAACAGTTTCCCTGAAAACTAGAACAAGACAAGGCTCCCCACTCTTACCCCTCTTGCTCAACATTGTTTTGAAAGTCCTAGCTCAGGCAATTAGACAAGAGAAGGAAATCAGGGGTATACAAATAGGAAAAGAGGAAGTCTAGTTATCTCTCTTTGTTGATGATATAATCCTATATCTTGAAAATCCAAGAGAATCTGTCAAAAACCTGCTTGCACTGATAAAGGACTTTGGCAAAGTCTCAGAGTACAAAATAAATGTGCAAAAGCAGGCAGAGACCCAAATTAAAAATACAATCCCATTCACAATAGCCACCAAAAAAAATGAAATACCTCAGCATCTTCCTAACCAGAGAAGTGAAAGTATTTTACAATGAGAACTACAAAACACTGCTCAAAGAAATTCAAGAAGACACAAACAAATGGAAAAATATTCCATGTTCATAGATAGGAAAAATCAACATTGTTAAGATGTCCATCCTACCAAAGGCAATCTACAGATTCAACGCAGTACTCATTAAGTTACCAACATCATTCTTCACAGACCTGGAAATGACAATACAGAAATTCATATGGAAACATAAACAACCACGAATAAGCCGGGCTCGGTGGCTCAGCCTGTAATCCCGCGCCTTTGGGAAGCTGAGGTGAGTGGATTGCCTGAGCCGCAGGTTTGAGACCCGCCTGGGCAGGCGAGACCTCATCTCTACAATAAATCAAAAAAATTAGCTGGGTGTGGTAGCGAGCACCTGTAGTTCCAGGTACTTGGAAAGCTGCGGCGGAAGGATCGCCGAAACCCAGCAGGTTGAGGCTGCGGTGGCCGGGAGCAGCCACTGCACTCCAGTCTGGGCGACAGTGAGACTCCAACTCAAAACAAAAACAAAAGCAAAAACAACCACGAATAGCCAAAACAATCCTTAGCAAAAGAAACAAAGCAGGAGGTATCACACTTCCAGACTTCAAACCTTACTATAAGGCTACAGTCACCAAAACAGCCTGGTATTGGTACAAGAACAGGCATATAGACCGATGGAACAGGATAGAGATTCCAGAAGCAAAGCCTCAATTTCTCAACCAACTCATCTTTGACAAAGCCTCCAACAACAACCACTGGGGAGAGGAGAAACTATTCAGTAAATGGTATTGGGAAAACTGGCTAACCACATGCAGAAGACTGAAACAGAACCCTTACCTATCACCATAAACAAGAATGAACTCTAAATGGATCGAAGATCTAAACGTAAAACCTCAAACTATAAGAATCTTAGAAAACGCAGGAGACACCCTTACGGAAATTGGAACTGGCAACCAATTCCTATTCAGAACCCTAAATGCCCCTATCTTAAGAAATAAGATAGACAACTGGGACCTCATCAAACTAATGAGCTTCTGCAAAGCAAAAGAAACCATCAAGAGAGCAGGGAGACAGCCTACAGAATGGGAAAAAAATATGTGCCAACTGTATATCTGACTAAGGCCTAACATCTAGGATCTACAAGGAACTCAAATGCACCGAAAGGAAAAAAACAGCCCCATTACAAAGTGGTCAAAAGACATGAATAGACACTTCTCAAAAGAAGATATACGGGCTGCCAACAGACACATGAAGAAACTGCTCAGCCTCACTCATCATCAGAGAAATGCAAATCAAAACCACATGGAGATACCATCTAACCCCATAAGAATGGCCATCATTAATAAAACAAACAACAGATGCTGGTGAGGATGCAGAGAGAAAGGAATGCTTCTACACTGCTGGTGGGAATGCAAGCTAGTGCAACCTCTATGGAAGACAGTGTGGCGATTTCTGAAAGAACTAGAAATTGACTTTCCATATGACCCAGCAATTCTCCTATTGGGAATACACCCAGAGGAACTCAAATCATTCTACAAAAAAGATACCTACATACGTATTTTTGTTGCAGCTCTATTCACAATAGCAAAAACATGGAACTAACCATGTTGCCCACCGAAGTTGGACAAGATTTTTAAAATGTGGTACATATACACAATGGAATATTATGCAGCCATAAAGAAGGACAAACATATGGACTTCGCAGTAACTTGGATGGATTTAGAGTCGATCATACTCAGTGATATATCACAGAAACAAAGAACAGAGTACCATATATTTTCACTCATAAGTGGGCCTTGAACAAATATTATAACACTATAAAAAAAGGGATTGACAGTAGTGGGAAACTGTCAGGGGGGGTAGAATTGGCAGTTGAGGGAAACTGCTAGGGGAGGGGGGGCATACCTCATCAACAACGGAACCTGCATATCAACGTTTGTTTACCTAACCCTGAATTGTACCCCACATGTTTATAATAAAAAGAAATTTTTAAAAAGTGGGCAAAGGATATGAATAGACATTTTTCAAAAGAAGACATACAAATAGCCAAAAGGAATATGAAAAAAGTTCAACATCACTAATTGTCAGGGAAATATGCAAATCAAAACTCCAGGTAGAATGACTATTATTAAAAAGACAAAAGATAACATGCTGGGGAAGATATGAAGAAAAGGTAACTGATACACTGTTGGCGAAAATGTAAATTAGTACAACTACTATGAAAACAATATGGAAATATGTCAAAAAAACTAAAAATAAACTACCATATGATCCAGCAACCCCACTACTCAGTATCTGTCCAAAGGAAAAGAAATCAGTATGTCAAAATATATCAAAGGGATATTTGTTAATCACAGCACTATTCACAATATCAGAATATGGAATCAAATGTACATCAATGAATTAATGAATAAAGAAAGTGCTTTATATGAATATATGTAGGTATATATATTTTTTTAAATATGTTTGGGGACCCCAAAAAACTGGGGCTTCCCCCACTAGGTAAGTGTTCTAGGAATCCATTGTCATCTGTGTGCAAGCTAGCATTGTTGTGAGAGGCTGAATTCGGCTTCAGTTAATTTTTTTTTTTTTTTTGAGGGGGAAGAGTCAGCACATTTGCCCATTTTATGATGCGTGGTTTATGAGCACACCTGCCCATACTATACTGAGTATTCAGCAATTTTGATCAAAACCAGCATGAACCCCACGCCCCACACTACCTATTCACCTGATCTCACCTCCAGCAACATTTTTCCTGTCCTGTATGAAAAATGTCCTCAAAGGGAAACGTTTTGCCCATGTGGAAGAGATGAAACAAAAAAAAAAAAAAATGGCAAAAGCACTAAAAGGTATCAAAATTGGTGAGTTCAAAAACTTTTGAGCAGTGGAAAAAGCATCTCAACAGGTGTATTGCATTAGAGAGTACTTTGAAGGTGACTGAAACTTAAACAGGTAAGAATAAGTACACAATGTTTTATAAATAAATTCTGAGGGTTTTTTTTGGCCGTGTGTGTGTGTGTGTGTGTGTGTGTGTGTGTGTGTGTGTGTGTGTGTGTGTAATACTATGCAGTCCTAAAAAAGAATGAAATCATGTCGTTTGCAGCAACAGTGATAGAGCAAGAGGTCATCGTGTTAAGTGAAACAAGCCAGACACAGAAAGCCAAATATCACATGTTCTTACTCATAAGTGGGTGCTAAAATATGTGTACATATGGACATAGAACATGGAATGATAGCTGATGGAGACTCAGAAGGGTGAGGGATTGGGGGGTGGGTAATGAAAAATTAATGGGTACAATGTACATTATTTGGGTGATAACCTAAAGCCCTGACTTGACCACTACACAGCTAATGTATGCAAAAAAATCGCACTTGTGTCCTACAACTTATACAAATAAAAAAAATTTTTTAAACTTGCTTAGTATAAAGGAAAGTTGTATTTGTTTCATTTGGTTAATATAATATTGATAATAAAGCCAAAGACAGTATGAGAAAGAAAAATAAGTCAATCTCATTTATATTCCAGATGCAAAACATTTTAAATAAAATATTAACAAACTAGATGCATCAATGTATCAAAATAGCATGATGTGACCAAGTAGAATTTATCCCAGAATTATTCCATCAGTTTATCATTAGAAAAATCAATGAGGTAATTCTCAAAAACACAAAAGGAGTAAAAAAGCATATAATCAGCTCAAGAGATTCAAAAATGATAATATAAAATTCATGATTAAAACACATCACAAATTAAAAATAGAAGGAAATTCCATTAATCTGCTAAAACATTTCAACTAAAAATATACAGAAATTTTTGATTTTTAAAATGGCAAGTTAACAACAAGAAAACTTTTACAAGGAACATTTATCAGAATTTCTACAATAAACATAATATGTACTGGCAAACCATTAGAAACATTACCATTAAAGTCAGGATCAAGACAAATATCACTATCACTTCTACTATTTACAAATAGAACTTAGCCTAGACATAAGAGGTTTAAAAATTGGGGGAAAAGAACAAATCTGCTATTATACGAAGATAATGTAATATTCTACCAAAAGAGCGAATTTTTAAAAAATTAGAATGAGAAAGTAAATGTACAGTTAATAAATTCAATTGTTTTGTTATACACGAGTAATGATCGATTCGATATCTAATTTTTAAAGAGGATCACATTCAGAAAAGCCACAAAAACTATAAAACAACTAGTCAGTCAGACAGCGTGCTGTCCCCCAGGAACAAAGTAACAGACTTCTTGCTGCCAAGACTGGAAAACACCCAATCAAATCACAGCTAGAGCTAGCCAGTCGCTCAATCTTTGGGCTATATAAACACCAGGTTTCAGCTCCAAATCACCAACCCCCTCAGGTCTCCTCCCACTCTGGGAGTTTTTCTGTCCTCCCAATAAATCCTGCTTTCTCAAAAAAAAAAAAGCTATAAAAGACATAGGAATAAGCATAAGAAAGAATGTGAAAAGAAAACTATGAAACTTACATGGTCATTTGGATAAAAATATGCATTGTTCCTAAATTGAACATTTTCTTAAATTAAAACGTTTGATTCATGGCTAAAATATCTATAGATCTAATGCACCTGCATTCAAAAATTCCAATAGGATTTTTAGTGGAATATACCATATTGAGTCTACAATCCATTTGTAAAATGAAATATGTAAGGATAATATAATTTTGACAAAGAGCATGATACCCTACCTGATTATCAAAATATATCACAATGTTATGTAGTAATTATAATAGTTTAGTTCACTGGGGAAAAGACAGATCGATGGAATAAAGGGTCCAGAAACAGACGCATGCATTTTAAGCTGGCTATTCCAATTTCTGTCCTTTCTCTACTCTACTGTGCCCAAGAGACTGTATTTCACAGACTGCATGACACAGCCTTCTTTACCCTCTGGGTAACAGATGAGGTCAGCCAATGGGAGGCACTGGCAAAAGATCAGTGGGAGAGAGGAAAGAGAAGTCAAGGTATTTTATTTCCACTGTCTTTTTCAGAATTGCCTGTTTGTAGCTGCATCTCTCTAAGTCACAGCTTCTGCTGAGAATCTCTTCAACAGCTACATTCCTTGCCAGATTCCAGTAACATCATTCATTTCCCTTGCCTTTTCACAACTGAGTGGTGTAATCTCAATTAGTTCATGTGAAATTATAGTTGATATGTAAAAAAAAAAAAAAGTTCCCAATGTATTATATTTTCCAAAACAAATCAATACCTAATATGCAGCTGCTGACCTCGCAAATGTTACTTTTAATTTCAATCGACAATGATAATAAGAATTTGCCTTTATCTGACAAGAACAGTACGTTTTTCACTGCCTTACCTTGAAGTTTTGACATCTCTCCTGTCATAGCATAGAGGGACATTGACCATTTTGATTTCCACAGAACATCATGCCGGTCACCTATGTCAGAGCTATGATGTGGCCAGGCTCAGTGGCTTAGCGTGTAATCTCAGCACTTTGGGAGGCCGAGAGGAGTGGATTGCCTGAGCCCGTGGGTTTGAGACCCGCCCGGGCAACTTGAATTGTTTAGGGAAGGATATGGTTTAATAGCAGACATGATAAGTCAAGGACATATGTTATAATTTAAAAGGTAACTTTATTTTTAAAAAAGACCAGCCGGGCTCGGTGGCTCAGCCTGTAATCCCACGCTTTGGGAGGCTGAAGTGAGTGGATTGCCTGAGCCCACAGGTTCGAGACCCGCCTGGGCAACTTGGCGAGACCTCATCTCTACAATAAATCAAAAAATTAGCCGGGTGTGGTAGCATGCGCCTGTAGTTCCAGCTACTTGGAAGGCTGAGGCAGAAGGATGGCTGGAGCCCAGCAGATCGAAGCTTCAGTGGCCGGGAGCATGCCACTGCACTCCAGTCTGGCTGACAAAGTGAGACTCCAACTCAAAAATAAATAAATAATAAATAAAGCCATGATGTTAATATATTTGGTGAGCAGAAAGCAGCAAGTACTTAAAGATGCATGAGGAAAATATATGCATAAATATGTGGCAGATGAACCTATGAAGGCTTAAGGGACAGCCACAGTACCAATATTTCTTGAGGTTCAGTAATTGCAGCATTCTAGGATATCTCATATGGAATGAGATGCCAGTGGCTACACTTTGCACTGCCACACACACAAAAAAAGGCACAATAAGTGGTGGGCCTCTTTGAATTTGGGGATAATACATACTGTTTTGGGATGTGATTGTGTGAATCATCGAGGGACCTGTAAAGCTGTCAAATTTGACTGGTGCCCTGGGCAAGAGAAGACTCTGCAAGAAGTCCAAGATCTAGTCCACAGCACCCTACTTCTTCAGCATTATGGTTCAGCAGACCCTGTAGTACTTACACTACTGTAACTATGAGGTCATTCATGTGGCTGCAGTCATCTGGCAGCTCACCTAGGACTGGATGGACTAAGATGCCGCCACTCATGTCTGCTGACTGATGGCCTAGGTTGGCTCTTCTCTGTTTCATGTGCCACCTTATCCTAATCTAGGATTCTTCATGTAGCAATGTTTTAAGAGAAAAGAAAGGAAGTTGCAAGTCTTCTTGTAACACAGCCTTGGAAGTCTCACAAGTCACTTCAGTCACATTCAAATGGCCAGAGCAAGTCACAAAGTCAGCCAGATTTAAGGAATACAGAAATAAATTCTATAAAGGAATGCTGCAAAAAGCAAAATATGTACAAGGATGAGTGCATTTGTTAAGGCCATCACCATCTTTGCAAACAGTCTAACATGTGTATGGCTTTCTACTGTTACCAGTCCCTGCATGTTTCGTCATAAATTATTGGTGCTCACATCTCTATAAATAGTCTCATCACTAAACTATTTTCATCTAAACCCTTGAGTGTGTCCTCAGTCTCCTGACAGGTTTCTGACTGAGACTCACATGCAAAAATTGTGCAATGAGAATTGAATATCTACCAAATGCAGCATTTCAAATTAACGAGGAGATGATGTGCTATTCAGTATTAACCCTGAGGTAATTCATAATCCATTTGGAAAAATACAAATATAGTTCCTTACCTAATACCAAAATATTGATTAAAAGAGTTCATGTAGCCGGGCTCGGTGGCTCAGCCTGTAATCCTGAGCTTTGGGAGGCTGAGGTGAGTGAATTGCCTGAGCCCGCGGGTTCGAGACCCGCCTGGGCAGTGAGACCTCATCTCTACAATAAATCAAAAAATCAGCCAGACGTGGTAGCGCACGCCTGTAATTCTGGCTACTTGGAAGGCTGAGGCGTAAGGATTGCCGGAGCCCAGCAGGTCGAGGCTGCGGTGACTGGGAGCGGCCACCGCACTCCAGTCTGGGCGACAGAGTAAGACTCCAACTAAATAACTAACTAACTAAATAAATAAATAAATAAAAGAGTAGATGTAAAAAGTTATAAAGATTTTTTTGAAAGACTGAAAGGCTGGCCTGGATTAAAAAAAAAATGTGATACATATACACAATGAAATATTAGGCAGCCATAAAGAAAGGCAAACATATGGACTTTGCAGCAACTTGGATGGATTTAGAGTCGATCATACTCAGTGATCTATCACAGAAACAAAGAACAGAGTACTATATGTTCTTGCTCATAAGTGGACCTTGAACAATTATCGTACTATAAGAAAGGGATTGGCAGTAGTGGGAAACTGTCAGGGGAGGGGAGTGGGCTTGGCAGTTGAGGGAAACTGCTAAGGGAGGGAGGGGCACACCTCACCAACAAGAGTACCTACATAATCAACATTTATATACCTAACCCTGAATTGTACCCCACATCTTTACAATAAAAAAAAAGTTTTAAAAAAAGAAAGATTGAAAGGATAAATTTTTTAAAGTTGTAAAATAATTTCAAGAAAGTATGGTAGAGTGTTTTTGTTGTTGTTGTTGTTATTTTTTTTAGTCAAGAGAAGCCTTCTTAATAAGCAATACAGAAAATGCAGAAGCCATAAGGAAAATGTTGATAAACTGAATACAAAACACAAGCTACCATATATAAAGTTAAAAAATCAACAGCTGACATGGAGACAACTTATGCAAGATACAGAATAAAATTATTAGTATCCAAAATACAGAAAAATATGATATACATAAATATATGCAACATGTATCCATCATTTAAAATATATTTAAAGGAGTCGGGCTCGGTGGCTCAGCCTGTAATCCCGCGCCTTTGGGAGGCTGAGGTGAATGGATTGCCCAAGCCCGCGGGTTCAAGACCCGCCTGGGCAGGCAAGACCTCATCTCTACAATAAAATCAAAACATTAGCCGGGCGTGGTAGCGCGTGCCTGTAATTCCGGCTACTCAGAAGGCTGAGACGGAAGGATCACCGGAGCCCAGCAGGCTGAGGCTGTGGTGGCCGGGAGCGGCCCCTGCACTCCAGTCTGGGCGACAGAGTGAGACTCCGACTCAAAAAATATATATGTATATATTTAAAGGGATTATATTTTTCTATGTTTACATATATTTACATCTAAATGTACAGAGAAAAGTAGAAATGAAAATATATGTCCAGACAAAAACTTGTACATGAATTAGCATGGCAGCATTATTCATTATAGACAAAAGTTGCAAACAACCAAATGTCCATCAACTGATGAATGGGTAAACAAAATGGGGTGTATACATACAATGGAGTATTATTGTCATAAAAAGGAATGAAATTCTGATACATGCTGCAATATGGACGAACCTTGAAAACATTACACAGGTGGAAGAAGCCAGGCGCAAAAGATCATATTTTGTATAATTTCATTTATGTGAACTATCCAGAATAGGTATTCCATATAGACAAGAAAGCAGATTAGTGACTTCCAGAGGTTGAACGGAGGAGGAAAGGAGGAATGATTGCTGAATGTGAAAAAGTCATCCCCAAACTGTTGAGCAAGATCTTTCAGCTGACTGACCACCTTAGTAGTTTGGGCTGGCACTTCAATTTGAAAGTTTACATTTTTCTGAATAGTTATTTTAAGAGACAGCCAGAATTTCTTGCACTTGTGGCTCACATGCAATTTAAAATTTGACAACAGAATTCTCATTCGCTGCTGGTGGAAATGTAAAATGGAACAGCCACTTTGAAGACAGTTTGGCAGTTTCTTACAAAACTACGCATATTCTTAACATATGATCCAGCAATTGCTTTCCTCTGTATTTATCCAAAGGAGTTGAAATACTTATGTCCACATAAAAACCTGCACATGGATGTTTATAGCAGCTTTAGTCATAACTGCCAAAACGTAGACGCGACCAAGATGTCCTTCAGTATATAAACTGTGGTAGGTCCCAAATATGGAATATTATACAGCACAAAAAATAAATGAACTATCAAGCCATGAAAGGACATGGAGTGAAAGAAGTCAATATGAAAAGGCTACATACTACATTATTTCAACTATATGACATTCTATAAAAGGCAAAACTATGATGACTGTAAAAGACTAGTGGTTGCCAGGGGTTAACAGGAAGAGAGGGCTGAATAAGCAGAACACAGAGTGTTTATAGGGCAGTAAAACTATTCTGTATAGTACAACAGTAGTGGATACACGCCATGATACATTTGACAAAAACACAGAAGGCACAACACCAAGAATGAACACTAATGTAAACTATGGACTTTGTATAATGTAAACTATGGACTTTGTATAATGACTTTGTACCCTGGTGCCAGATGTTGATAGTGGGGGAGGTTGTGCGTATGTCAGGACAGAGGCTATATAATGGGAACTCTGTACTTTCAGCTCAATTTTGCTGTGAAACTAAAACTGATCTAAAAATTAAATGTTATTTTGTAAAATGGTTAGATGGTAAATTTTATGTTTAATTTACCACAATTTAAAATAAAAATTAAACAACAAAGATAATTAAAAATAGATGGGTAAAATATCAAAGTTCCAAATAGATAAACCCATGAATTTTAATATAGCATATTACAAAATTTCACTGATATGTTTTAGTTTTAGAGTCTACATTGCAACTAACCTTTACCATTTGTCAAGTTTTGGTGTAGTATTCAAATAATACCCTCAACTATCTTTAAAGAGTATTCAAATATCCCTCCTTCTTTTAACTACACAAGCTGGTTATTCTTCATCTACTTCAAATGAAACATAAAGCCACAGATTGAATGCAGAAGCAGATATTAGAATCTAGACGTTTTCAATAAAAAAGATTTATAAAAACATCCCTCTTACCATTTTTTTATTTTGAAAAATATATTTATTTTTATTTTTAAAATGCGTCACTTATGTAAACATAAAAAGCATATTACTATTATTCTTAAAGAATGCACATTCTTAAATTTCTATTTTAATTCCAAATATGATAAACATTGACAGATATAAATCCACATAAACAAAAGCTCTGAGAATGTCAATAATTGTAATATATAAAGAAGTTCTTAATCCAGAAAGTTTGACAGCCACTGCATTAGAATAGTTTTATGAGCCGGGCTCGGTGGCCCAGCCTGTAATCCCGTGCCTTTGGGAGGCTGAGGTGAGTGGATTGCCTGAGCCCACGGGTTCGTGACCCGCCTGGGCAATTTGGCGAGACCTCATCTCTACAATAAATCAAAAAATCAGCCGGGCGTGGTAGCGCATGCCTGTAATTCCGGCTACTTGGAAGGCTGAGGCGGAAGGATGGCCAGAGCCCAGCAGGTCGAGGCTGCGGTGGCCAGGAGTGGCCACTGCACTCCAGTCTGGGCGACTGAGTGAGTCTCCAACTCAAAAAACAAAAAACAAAACAAAACAAAAAAAGAATAGTTTTATGTGTTGTGAATTGAATGTATCCCCACAAACTTCGTATGTGGAATCTCCATCTCCCAATTTGACAGTATGTGGCTTCTTGGCTACCCCAGCCTTTGGGAGGTAATTAGTGTATGAGGTCATAGGGTGGGGCCCTCAAGATGGGATTAACGCCCTTACAAAATGAGACACCAGATAATTTGTTCCTGCTTTTTTGCTCCCTGCACACAAAGAAGAGGTCCTGTGAGTACTCAGGGAGAAGGCAGCTGTTTACAAGCCAGAAGAGAACTCACACCAAATTCAACCATGATGACATCCTGGTCTCCACCTTCCAACCTCCAGAGCTATGAGAAATGTCTGTTGTTGAAACCATGCAGTCTGTGGTATTTTGTTGTGGCAGTCGGAGCTGACTAATATGGTACGTAATAGCACAAAGACTGGAAACAATCCAAAAGTTCACTAATAAGAGAACTGCTAAAGAAATTGTGGTTATCCCCAACATAGAATACTATGGAGATAGAGGAAAAAAGACAGTGTGTGCTAGCTCAGAATGGCAAGATCCAGAATACTGTGTAAAAAGAGAAGGAAAATAAGAACATATCAAATATTTTACTTGCATGTCAGTCTCCCCTACTATATTGTAAATTTTCGAGAACTCTTTCTACTCTTCTTCCTATCCAGCCATTAGACTCCTCTGCAGCACAGCAGACACCTTGTATGTGTTAGTGCTGCAAGATAAATTCTTATTGTACACATAACTAATATGTTAGAACAAATAATATTTGAGGCAAGTCAGGTTTTTCGAGTTTTAGCGGAGTTCAAGAAATTTCTGAGGTTTTAATTTTTGAGAGTTTCAATAGAGTGCAAGAAGTTTTGAGAGTTGTGTAAAGTGCACGGGAGGCCTACAAGAAAGGTTGCCCCCAAATTCAGATTCAGAGAGTAAGAGGTTTAAGTTTATGACAATTCTATTCCTCTCTGATGATTGGATTCTCTTTCCTGACGGAGCACCCAAACCTCCTGGAAAAAGCCCCGGGTCCAGGGTGACGGGGCAAAATGAACCACGCGGGGAGCGCTCCGGGCTTTTGTGAAGAACCCCCCGACCTGAGTCCAGGGAGCCGGCGGGCTTACCGGGTCCCGACGCCAGCAGGCCACAGAGCCCAGCAAGCAGTATCCTTAGGCGGAGCATGGCGTGGCTTCTCGGATCCCGGAGCTGCGACTCGGCGGGCGGCCGTTGGGCCGGCTACGGTGAGGCCAGCCCCAAGGACACGCGGGCGCCGTCCTGC
>NW_007259238.1:67652-76124 GCF_000164805.1 Carlito syrichta
CGCTGGCCGTGGGCCCCCTGGGCTTCGCCGTTGCGCTCCGGCCCGCAGCGCCGGCCACGTGGCCTGCGGCCCATCTGGGCCATCTCGCCACCCAGGGCCCTCTGTCGTGGTCGTCCTTCTCCACGAACTTTTCGCTTTGTGTTGATGGAACTAAAGACCTAGCACACTTATCGTGTGTTCTTCTGCATCAGACACTTCCTGGGTGTTTCTGTTGTTGTTGTTGGTATTGTTTTGTTTTTTAAGACGAGATTGGCTGCGGGAAGGTCTCCCTATTTTGTCCAGGCTGGACTGGGAGGGTTCAGGCGATGCTTTCAGAGTCCCTGGGGCAACAGACGCACACCACAAGGCCGGGCTCCCCAGGTGCTTTTAAAAGGAACCGTGGTAATTAATATTTTTTTTATTTTAAAATTGCACAACACAAATACACATATACATTCATAGTTACTAAAGTTGTTTCTAAAATTTTTTTTAAAAGGAGCTAGCCCGATACATGAAAGGTTCCAAGAAAGGGAAGAGGGAGCCAATTTTTTTATTTGGGGAGAGAGCTTGCTACATTTTTGTTTTTCCACTGGTGCTGCCCAAATGGACTTCATAACCAGGTATGCCTTTTTCCTCCAATCTGTTTCTCCACAGGCCCTTGTCTAAAATTCATGTAATGTCATTCTCTTGTTCAGAAACTTCTCAGTGCAATAAATATTCGTTCATTCATGCAGTGAAAGGGAGGAGATTCTTGCCCATAATTACAGCATGAAAAGTTTTCTAAATACGGACTCCAGCCTGACCCCTATTTTCTCCTATCCTCATGCTTTGGCCACTTTGACTCTGAGTCTTTTGCTTTATTCTCTTGGACTGCAATGCCTCTTCCCTCCAAGCCTCATCCCTAATTTCTATCTATATGCCCTACCTTTTAAGTCTCTTAAAATCCCATGAATGAACTCATCTCTTTTACTAATAGATAGGAAGAACACAAACTAAAACACCCCATGGGAACACAGAAAAGCTCACTTGGGGAATCAACACATTTAAAGTGATAGTTGAGATGAGATTTTTGGATGCATACAATTTCAACAGAGCAATCTAAGCCTGAAAACAAATAGCATGTACAAAAACAAGGCAACAAAAACATACACCTAGTTTGTGTCTCAATAGGAACAACCAACACCAGACCAACACCGCTTTTAGGCCAGAGGTTCCCAAACCCCCCAGTACTGATCTGTGGCCTGTTACGGAACTGGGCTCCACAGCAGGAGGTGAGTGGTAGCCAAGTGAGGGAAGCTTCATCTCTATTTACAGCCACTCCCCATCACTCGCATTACCACCTGAGCCTCACCTCCTGTCAGGTCAGCACTGAAAAGCCTGCTTCTATTTCCAACATCCTATCTTTGTGAAGCAGGGTTTTCTGCAGGAACAGCAACCAAAATGAGAATACGGAGTAGAGTGGACATAAGCAACACACTTCAGGTGCCAGTGTCTCCCAACACCCTCAGATGGGGCCATCTAGTTGCAGGAAAACAAGTTCAGGGCTCCCACTGATTCTGCATTATGGTTAGTTGCATAATTATTTCATTATATATTACCATGTACTCATAATAGAAATAAAGTACACAATAAATGTAATGTGCTTGTATCATCCCAAAACCACCTCCCAACTCCGAGGTCTGTGGAAAATTTGTCTTCCATGAAACTGGTCCCTCATGCCAGAAAGGTTGAGAACTACTGGTTTTAGACAGCAGTTGAGCCAAAAGCTGGTTCTGCTTTGCTTCACAGCAATTAGAAGAACAATTAGAGTTAATGCTTAGTAGTAAGAATTCTGAATTACTTTCTAGTTTTTATATTTCTTTGTTCTTTCTCATTCCTCAACCTTTCCTGTTTATTTCTTTAATAGAGCTGACTTTGTATTGTGCTTACTTGAGTGTAAGGCTCTCTCCATAACAGTTAATGTACTTCAAAAGGGCAAATAACGTATCCCATCCAGAACTTATATATTACAGTACCTAATACAGTCCCTACAATATGGTAGAGTTCCAGTAAACATTTACAAAATTTAATAAAATCTGATTCATGTTTAGGAAACCGGGATTGTGCTTCACTCTATGGTTAGAGACCCAGGCATGAAAGGGAAATGTAATAACCTGAACAAGGTCAGTTTGTAAACATACAAACAGGAATCTCAAACTTATAATTTATCCTTGACTTTTATTCCTTTTGCAGATGAAAAGGAAGTTCTTTAATATTTTCCAATTTTGAAGTGGTATCTATGACCAAGAAACTTCAATAGAAATCCAAAAAAAATCAAGGACAAAACTAAGTGAAAAATACACAAAATATGTAAAAATATATAAAAGTAAAAAAAGTTCAGATCCAATAGTCTTCTAGGAAAACTTTCTAGCTAGTCAAAGATCCAAGGAATCATCCAATTTCAAGAAAAGGTTAAGTTACATAATTAATACATTATCAACTATAAAATTTCATGATATGCATCACAACTAAAAACTGAGGGTATCTGAGTGAAAGGCACAAACATTTTAGTCTTATATGAATTCATTCAGAGGTTTAAGTTGAAATAAAGAAACTTCATTTGGGATTGCTCACAAATTTTAATGTGTACCAAGATTTAGTATGTACCAATTCTTAATACATGCTATCTTCAGAGAATTAAAATTTTTGCCGTCTTCAAAACTAACAAAATTTCATGTGCACAATTTGACAAAAATCTGAAAAATGTATGAGATAGTATCTATAAAATTTTAACCAGAATTTTATCTAAAATTCTAACGTTTAAATTAATAAGATTATAAATAGTTGATTACTTAGGAAGTTACTAGGAGACGCAAGAAAGAATTTCAAGTATTTTATTTATTGTAAATGTTGTATTTGTATATGTATATATAGACAAGCCAAAAAATTTTAAAAAACTAATGAAATTCAGTTAATAAACCTATTATTAAACTTTATTATGAAAGGTTATGAAAAAATTTTAAGTGCTTAAAATTTTACGTTCATACCATTTCTGCCACAGTAAAAATTCATTTGTAACACAGTTGAGATAACTCAGATACCACAGTAACTTTTTTGTATTTATTTAAGAAAACCTTTTCTTCCTTCTTTTCTCCAGCCTAATACCTATGAAAATATTAGTGCCAACAGAGACATGATCCACCACATCTTAGTAAATGTAAACATTCTAAATTATTTAATAGCAAGCTTTGAAAATTCAGATTTCAGATTTAAAGTGCTCATGAAATTCTCAAGTGGTTTTATAACAGCACAATTGATTGAAGACATTATAATTGCTCCTGCTTTATTATAGCCATGAATCAACAAATCTGATTAGATCTATTAAATACCTCGTACCTTAAAGCTTATAATTTATTTAAAATAATGCTATTGTAAAAGAATGCCATGCTTTAACATGATTCATCATAGAAATTCTAATATTAAATTAATTTTCTAATAGTTATATATAGTTGAAAGATCATAAAAACAGAAGCTAATAACTGTGTGTGAATACACACATTCTTTTAGTGTATTTTGTACTTTCAAAATAATATGACATCTTATTTGTCGTTCTTTTGATTTTTTTGAATACAGAATATCTGCTTATTCATGTAGGGAATGACAGACAAGTATATGATAGTATATGATAATTATTAACCCATGCAACATGAAAAATATTAGATATTATTGCCAGCTAATTATAGTCAGTTTCATAGAGTTAGATTATTACATGTTCAACCAGAAACTACATTAATGATAACTAAGGTCAAAAATTCAGAATAACATTTAAACACATAATGACAAATCTTACACCAGTACAGTTAACTTGAGAATCATTGCAATATCATGTTCAAAATAACATAATCCACGTTAAATGCATTAACCTCACAGATGACTGAATAAGACTTATTCAGTGATGGAAATGGAAATGTTATTCTAAATTCCCTGGCTTTACTGCATTTCCTTGTGTTTCTCAACTCTCACACTTAGTTTCTGTTTTTCTTTGTTAGTAAAGTTTGTTTTGTGGTATTTCGTTCTCATTCATAGTTGTAACAGGAAGAAAGGCTTTTCAAGAAAACGTCAGGAAAAAAAAACGTAAGCTCAATTCCCTGAAGACATTTGCAAAAAGAAGGTTAAAAAAAATCAAGTGAGGGAACTATATAAAGGAGGTGCAGGAGCAGGACGAGCAGGAACTAAATTTCCCTGAGATGATACTTTCGGTTGTGGGGGAGGTGGCCTGTGAAGTGGAAAAAAAGATAGTTAACAACATGTTTAAATTGAATGAAATAACACTATATTAATTACAAGCTCAACAAAACCTCAGTAGGAAGGGTGCTTTAAATTCTGAGATTATTATTAATGTGATATTTATTGGTTAAAGGGCTCCACTCCAATTAGAGTCTGAAATGGAATAACTAAATTAATATTATTCTCCAATCAAAAAGGTACTAATTTATGTGTTTTTAAAAAGAATAGAGCATAAAATTGTAAAGCTAAACTGTAAAAGACAAATGAGGACACTGTGGATCAAGCACTTTCTTGTGCTGCTAGAATTTAAGGGAAGCAAATTACTGCTAAGTATAAACCTAGCTCTATGTTTACATACGTAGAGCTGAAATTCCAGCTCCCTTAATGTGAGATTCACTCTAAGAATTACACCTGCTATTATTTCTAGACCTGTCCCTATCATTCTTCATACTTTAACTTGTGGACACCCTTTAATCCTAGTATAACTCTACTCCAGTTACACATTAGATAGAACATTACACCTGGTGAATCTCTCTCTCAAATTTATAAATTTTTCTCTTGATCCTCAGTTAGATTTCAATGTACTCTTATTACACTTTATGAAAACACTCAGTGCTGCAATGCAATCATAATTTGAAAGACTTTTGGAGGGTAAGATGGGGTCAGATGCATTGTATGTGATGCAAAATGTAGTAATAAATTTCTTCCTTTCCTGTTGATTTTAAACCTATCCACTGAGTCTGTCAGTTGTGTTTTTTAGTTCTATAATTTGCATTGCTTCTTTTTTCTAAAGTTCTGTGCTGAAATTCTCAATCTTTGCTATTAACTCTATGACATAATCATTATAGTAATTTTAAAGTTCATATCTGATACTTATTAACAGGAAAGCCTCTGAGTCTGTTTATATGGTCTATTGCTTCTTAATTTTAGTCACATATCATGTAGGACTGGCTTTTTTTATTACAAGCCAAACATTAAAAATTATAGAAATCAGTTGAGAATCTAGTTCACTCTTGGTCCTGGGTCCCAACACAAAGCCTGGGATAGCAAACCTCCTCTTGGCAGGACTCTAATTTTTGTCCCCTCCACCCTATGAGTCTGTTGAAAGCTCTCCTCAGCTTCATAGTCTCCAGGTGTCAAAACAGGCAAATATATTCAAGGACAGGAAAGCATCCCCCAAGCTAGGATCATCTCTAGACTTACTAACTTAACCCCACAATTCCTCACTTTCTCCTTCAAATAAATATTTTTCCAGTCTGAGCAACAAAGCAAGACCTCATCTCCACAATAAATTTTTAAAAACTAGCTGGGCATGGTGGCACATGCCTGTAGTTCCAGTTTCTAGGGAAGTTAAGGAGGGAGCATCACTTGAGCCCAAGAGTTAAAGACTGCAGTGAACTATAAGCACACCGTTGTACTTTAGCCTGGGCGAAAGAAGTAAGAGCCTGAAACCAAAAGGAAAAAAAAAACCTCTGATATTGTCTAGCTTTTTCTAGCTGTTCTCAATGGTAAGGAAGGTCCAACCCATCTGGTTTCCTATTGCTGTTACAGTAAAGAGCCTTCCTTCTGAATCTTATGTACACCAAAGGCCACTGCTTGTCTTGCTCAGGCTTCTTTCAAATTTCATTTTGGGACAGGTGTGGTGGCTCATGCCTGAAATTCAAGCACTTTGAGAGGTTGAGGCAGAAGGATAACTTGAGCCCAGGAGTTCAGACAAACCTGTGCAACACAGCAAGACCTCGTCTCTACAAAAAAAAAAGTCAAAAAATGAACCAGGCATGGTAGTGCATGTCTGTGGTCCCAGCTACTTAGGAGACTGAGACAGAAGAACTGCCTAAACCCAGGAGGTCGAGGCTGCAGTGAGCCATAATCAGCCACTGCACTCTAGCCTGGGTGAGAGAGTGAGACCCTGTCTCAAATAAATTCATAAATACATCAAATGTCATTCTGATATTGCACTAAAATGGCAAAGTTTACATCAAAGTTCTTTAAAAACTTTTCTGCAAATCATGTTCTATCTAAACTGTTGGCAGTAAATACCTTGTCCTAAATTAGATTAAAATACAAGGGAAATAATTACACATTAACCCTTGGATTTTATTCTGGTCAAGTAATCTAAGCAAGTTCACTTCAGACCTTGATGGAAACTGCTGAGACTGCTTGGCTGCATAGGTTGGTACTGGAAATCTGTTTGCATATATAGGCTAAAAAGAAAACAAAAAAAAGGTTATTACCACAATGTAGTCATAAATATATTTTCTATATAAAAATAATTAATATGCTTAAAAATCAATGAACAGACTATAGGTGAGTATTCATTATCAGAAATGCTTAAGACCACAAGTGTTTCAGATTTCAGATTTTTTCTGATTTTGGAATATTTGCATATACATAATGAGATATCTTGGGGGATGAGACCCAAGTCTAAACAAGAAATTCATTTACATTTTACACACACCTTATACTGAAGATTATTTTACACAATATTTTAAATCTTGTACACGTGGAAAAAAAGTTTGTGTACAATGAACCAGCAGAAAACAAAGGTGTCACTATCTGTGGTTATTTGGCATCACCATCACTCCTAACTCTGAATTTATATGCTTCCAATAAATAATCATTTACTTATACTTATTCACATGTAAGAACTAAACAGTTCTTTTGACTGTGACCTTCCACATGAAGACAGGTGTGGAATTTCCCATCTGTGGCATTATGTTGGTACTCAAAGTTTTGGGTTTTGAGACCCTTCAGATCTGTACTTACTTAATATTTTGCCTATTCAACATATCTTATCACTCAGTAAATGTGAAATATTTAATTCTTTTGAGGTTGTATTTTTTAAATTCAGTAATACTAAAGTACTATAAGCCAGGTTCAAATCAGTTGCATTGGTTAAAAGGTAACATATTTCCTTTGTTGATGAATTTTAAATAAAATCTTCCATGCATACTATTCCATCTTATAGACTTTCCATAAAATTATTAATTTATTTTATTTTACTTTTTTTTTTAGTTTTATTGGCAGAAATCTTATATTTCCAATTTTGTTTTCTTTTAAGCTTTAAATTCTATACACATGGTAAAAAACATTACTTTCAAAAAGTGGATCAAATGTCTAGAAAAAGCTTCCCAGTATAGAGCACCTAAAATGTTGGTTAAAATATTTAAAAGGTTTTTTTAAACACTTGGCTGATTGGTGAGAAGAAATATCTTAAAGGTTAAAAAAAAACAAGAAATTATGTGAGTCCAGACTATGGAGCATGTGACCTATGAACATCTTTCCATCCTGAGCAGGCTACAGCAAATGTCTTCATGTAACACATCAACACAGGAGGCAAAAACCTGTGGCCTGAGCTACATGGAATGCTGAATATATGGTCCTCTATAAAGCCTGGACATCTGAAGGGTGCTATCCCACTGGGTTAACTAGAAAAACAAACCCTGCTCTAAGGAAGGCCAGAGGAGATAGTGCCTATGTGGGACTTGGGGCTGACAGAGGGAAATAAAAGAGCCTCCATGGAGAAATTATACCTGTACATCCATCCTCACAAGGATTTTAGAGACCAACTTTACAACACTTGTGATGCCCACAATACACCAACAAAAATTTTAGTTTAAAGACATTAAAGATTAACCATGCACCCAAGCATCTAGCCAAGGAAAAGACACACTGTCTATAGGAACCATGATAATTCAGTACTCAAATAATTTCCACATATAAAGATCCAAAGAATATGAGTTTGCAATCAAGATCCCAAAGTACACTAAGAAATAAGCCATCATAAGTTAGCAGAAATAACAAACCTAGGAATCCACCAAGAACATACATATTAAAATGATCAGATAAAGCACATAAAGTAGGTATTTTTATGTTTGAAGAAATAAAGCTCTAAAATATATATAATAAAGCTATAAAAAACAATCACAAATAACCAAGCAGATGTAAAATAGAGCCAAGTAGAACTACAACTATGAAATACACTATAAAACTAGTGAAATTAAATATTTAACAAATTAGCTAAAGAGCAGATTGGACATAGTTTAGCAGAGACTTGGTGAACAGAAGGTAGATCCGATATAATCAGAGTGAAATACACAAAAAAATTGGAAATATCAAAGGTTAAGAAAAATGGACGGGCAACCCTTTCAGGTCCCCTACCACTGTAGGAGCTTTTCTGTCCTCTCAATAAATCCTGCTTTCTCACTTTAAAAAAAAAAAAAAAAA